>NC_090650.1:131602546-131767546 GCF_040937935.1 Hyperolius riggenbachi
CATTGACTGCGACCAGAGTTCGCACGATCTGTGCGCTGGCACCGTTTAGAAGGCTAAGTGCGGTCAGCCACTGAGGGCTCCTGTGACACCTATCTTATCTTATTCTCACACTGACTTTCCCTGTATCTATACCTGCCCCTAATACTAACCTACCCCAACTATGTATTGCAGTTAAATAGCCACTATTTAGATGGTACAGGCAGCCACTATACAGAAGTATGGCGGTGAAATAGCTGCTATTTAGATAGTAGCAGTGTTTAAGGCACTATATAGCTGCCATTTAGATGGTACACCTGTTATACAGAAGTATTGTGGCAAAATAGTTAATTAGTAGATGGTCCGGCCACTATACACAAGTAGCAGCCAAATAGCCACTATTAAAAAGGTACATACGCAAAGCAGAAATAGCGGACACTTAGGCCTCAATTCACTAAGCTTTATCAAACACTTTATCAAACGTTTGATAGTTTACCTAATGGGTAAAATCTAATTATGAATTCACTAAGGTGTTATATCTTTATCGAATGTTTTATCGATAAAACGTTCAATACATCTATAACACCTTAGTGAATTCAAAATTAGATTTTAGCCATGAGGTAAATTATCAAACGTTTGATAAATTGCTTGATACAGCTTAGTGAATTGATGCCATAGACCTACGTTGATGATACAGCTGCCATGAAAAAGTACTATGGCAAATTAGCCATTATTTCAATGGTACAGACGCTAAATAGAAGTACTGTGCTCTAATCATCCAGGCTGCACCTATAAATCTGTAACAGTGGTAAAGTTACATTGACAGTTTAGCAGTCCCCAAATTTCCTTGTGCTGTTATTCACTGTTCCCACACCTAGTCTTTCTTCATAACCTTCCTCTGACAAGACCACTTATTGAATGGGTTATAATACACAATCTCTTCAGTACATATCCTCACTAATTTCCAGATACCAACCCAATCGCAATCTCAAATCGGCACATGATCTTCTGTTGTCCTCTAGATTTACCTCCTAACATTCACATTTACAAGATTTTGCACGCACTTCACCCCACCTCTGGAATGCCCTCCCCCAACACATCCGTCACCCGTTAACCTTTGTTACCTTTAAACGCTCTCTAAAAACGTATTTGTTCCGACAAGCATATGCGCTACCTTAGGCCACTTCCCTTTGTCCTAAGACCAAATTGCACTCCTACTAGGTATCCTAAAACACACTGCCTCTATATATTTTATCGTATACTACCCCTCCTCTTGTCCCCCCCCCCCCCCATTCCCTTTAGATTGTGAGCTCACAAGGGCAGGTATGTAAGCAGGGGTACAAAGGAGAATGGGGGGGGGGGGGGGAGTGGTGGTTGCCATCAGGACAGCTCCCCATACATGCCTGCTCCCCGGTTTCCCCCTACTCTTTGTGGTGACTCTCCAAAGCCTGTCCTGTGGCTGTACACATCCATCTCCCCACAACAGACATTATTGTATGGAGGATTAGCCAGTCAATTACCCGACGCCTTTGATGTCTAGTACAGTGCATTTGGGACATCCTTGGCATCATGGATGTGGTATAGTATACAATGCTGTGAATCCTGACTTTTAGCTGTTGCTTTTGCTGCTTCTGTGCTGATTTGTGGCAGCTGCCACAGCGTGCAATTCCTGCTTTGACCTGCATGGCTATATACAACATGGCATAGAGACTGCATTTTCACTGCCTTGCCTTGCCATTTCTGGATGCTTTTCCTGCTATAGATATCACCTCGGTTTTTTACACACTTGCTGATTGATATCATTGAACCCTCTGGACTCTATGAACTGTGCTGGCTTGATGCCAAAATTCTGCAGAATTCATTCAAATCATACAGTACTGGATTAGAGATCTTGAACATAACTGTCTGGCTATCACCAGCAAGGCAGTTTCTAGACTAAATTGCACCCAGGGTGAGGGTGTAAAAATTGCACCCCCTGACCCCCGTGGACTCGCGAACCTTTACTTTTTAGGAACAGTCACACAGCCACAGGTCACAAGTAGATCTACCTACTTAGGGCCTGTACACACTGCTGCACTTGCGCTGCACTTTTAAAATTGCATGCGTTTTTTAATCGCAAGGTCTTTTGAAAAATCATGAAAATCGTGAAGACCTGTACACACTGGTGTGATGTGTTTTTTCTATTCTCATGAAGGCTTTGCGATTTTAAAATCGCATGCGATTATTTTAAAAACACAGCGCAAGCACAGGAGTGTGACCAGGCGCTCATCCAGGAGAAAGCAGGGACCAGAAAAACACACAGATGAAGAGAGCCCGAAAAACTGACTCCTCCATGGGCGCCGCACACTGACAGCCTGCAGTACTACAACAGGACATCAAGTGTCATCATGCGGTGGTGACGCGATGATGACTAGACGTCTGATGCAAGCATTTTAGGAGCAGTCAAGGAAGGTGAGCGAGCTGGCAATCTTCTTCTTCCATTTGGCTGCACTGCGCGTCACCAGCTCCCTATCGGTTATGTCTTTCTGCCTGCGTCCCCCTTCTACTTGCTGGTCTGCACCCAGGGCGGTCGCCCTACCAGCACTGCCCAAGAAACTGCCCTAATCACCACAGATTAGTCGCTGTATGTTTGTAGTGTGGTCCGTGTGCGGTGTGTTTGGGAGGCCGGTCAGATCCATGTGTCACTTTTTATATTTAATGATATATTCATAAAATTATGATATTTTAATTAATTTTGAGTAGTTGATTGACACGTACCCATCCATTATACTATCCTACTAGTTGTTTCTTACTTATCCCTTAAAGCAGCTGCCAGCTTCCATAATCTCGGTTTCTTTTCCTTCCTCAGTCAATGGAAATTTGTATATGGGAATAAAGTTGTGCTCATCACTGCTACTCACTGCAGGAATCATTACTACCGAAACTGCAGCTGTACAAGAATCCTTTGGGCTTGATTCACAAAGCGGTGCTAACTGTTAGCACGCTTGTAAAAAAGCTCCTCTTCATGCTTAAACTCAGTTTAGGCGTGCTAAAAAGTGCTCATGTGCAAAGTCCCGCATGGGCTGCGACCTTAACGTTGCACGATGCGCCATTAGGGTCGCACCCCATGCGACCTTATAGGCGCATCAGGTGCGTTGTTTTGTTTCGCGCACACCACGCTGTGCGCACGCAAAACTTTGCGCATGGGACTTTGTGCGCGATCTGATTTCAAAAAACGGTGCTAACCTACTTAGCACCCTGGTTAGCACGCCCAAAGTCTTTAGGCGTGCTAAGCAGGTTAGCACCGCTTTGTGAATCAAGCTTTTGTTTTGCCACTTACCCGTTTTCATCTTGATACAGTTCAAAAAAATGGCAAGAAGCATAAGGAGGGATCTTTCCATTGGATACATTTAAAGCTGTTTGTAGAGCAGCTACTGTTGTATCATGCTGCAACAGAGAAAATAAAAACAATTGTTCAGGTTAAGTGCAAGTTCGCATGGATGCTTTTTTTGCATTTTTTTCCCTCTGTTGTACCCAAATGCTTATCTGGAATCTGCATAGACTGCAATGCTATAGTACAGGTAAATGCTGCTTTTGGGTATCAAGGTAACTGTGGCACCATATGAAGACACCAAAATGCCAACAAATGCATAAAAGGGAGCACTAACATGTCATAACACAGGTATGGCATCATTTAAACCCAATAGGTTTTAAAAGTTCCTTATTAGCCTATAGAAAAACATACAAACACTGTGTGTCTGTTCTTATGAAAAACGTTAATGTGGACTAAAGAATGGTATACACATCCAATCTTGATTGGCCAATCACTGGCCGACTTTACCACCTTGATGTTGTATGAGAGCTTACCTCCACAATCTGTTCATAGTATTCAAAACGTGTGGGCCCTCATACAACATGGAGGTGGTAAAATTGGTCAGTGATTGGCCAATCAAAAGTGAATGTGTGTATTCACCTTAAAGGACATCCGAGGTGAAAATAAACTTATGAGCTAAACAATTGTATCTATCCTTTTCCTCTTAATGACTTTTTTAGTTATCTCACAGTTTTATTTTATAGTTAACCTCCCTGGCGTTTTAAATCCCTGCGGCCGCATGGCCGTGGGTGGTTTTTTTTACCTAATTTTTTTTTTATCATGTAGCTAGCCTAGCGCTAGCTACATGATTCCCCCTCCCTGCTCCCTCCCTCCCACCCTTTCGATCGCCTCCTGCGATCAAACCCATCAGGAAATCCCGTTCTGACATCAGGGGGAGTCCCGATCCGCCCCATAGCGCAGCCTGGCGGTGATTGGCCAGGCTGCGCAAGCGGTCTGCGTGGGGGCCCTCTTTCGCGGCAGATCGACGGCGGCTATCGGGTAGCAAAGTGCTAGCTGCGTGTTTTAAAAAAAAAAATTATGCAAATCGGCCCACCAGGGCCTGAGCAATCCAGCGCGGTGTTAATGGACGAGCTGAGCTCGTCCGTAACGCCCAGGAGGTTAAATCTACTTTTTAATTTTTACTGTTTCATGGCCTTGTCTCAATGACACATGCATTGAAGTATGCCAGAGCTAAAATGTATGAACTATTTGAGACTTTTTATCTTTTTCCTTCTCTCAGAAGCCATTTTCTGCCCGGAAAGTGTTCTAATGGCCATTATTCCTTATTAGTGACCAGGTCCCGACACAGACAGAAACTGTCACTTGCATACCTGATTTGTAAATCTTTCAGACAGAGAAAGAAAAAAAGAAACACAGCATAGTTATTTGTGTGCTTGGCACTGTACATACACATGTCTATCTCACAATGTCACTTGTTACCACGGATGTCCTTTAACCACTTCAGCCTAACTGGACGAAAATTTTCGTCCAGTTAGGCTGCGCGCGCTGCCGTGGGCCCCCCCGTGCGCGCTCCCGCTGGGGGCCGTTAGCCCAGCGAACAATGAAAGGGATTGTAAATCCCTTTCACTGATCGGACCCCCCCCCCCCCCCGGAGAAAAGCCGACAGCGTCTCTTGTGACGATGCGGCTTTTCTGAGCTCAAAGAGTTCCTTTGCTACAATCTTCTTCCTGGGAGCGAGCTCGATCGCTCCCAGGACTTTTTGACTGTGGCCATCTTGTGGCCAAATAGCTAACTACACCAAAAACACTTAACACTGAATAAAATACATTTACAAACATTTACAATTCCCTGTTTACCTCCCACATCAAAAAATACCCACATACAAGTTTCAATTAAAAAAAAAAAAAAATTACAATAAAAAAAAAAAAACATAAATAGTTACCTAAGGGTCTAAACTTTTTAAATATTCATGTCAAAGGAGTATATCAATATGATTTATTCAATTATGGGCTTCTAAATAGAGATGGACGCAAATTGAAAAAATGCACCTTTATTTCCAAATAAAATATTGTCGCCATACATTGTGATAGGGACATAATTTTAACAGTGTAATACCCGGGACATATGGGCAAATACAATACGTGAGTTTAAATTATGGAGGCATGTATTATTTTAAAACTATAATGGCTGAAAACTGAGAAATAATGATTTTTTTCCGTTTTTTTCTTATTCTTCCTGTCAAAATGCATTTACAGTAAAGTGGCTCTTAGCAAAATGTACCACCCACATAAAGCCTAATTGGTGGCGGAAAAAAAAAGATATAGATCAATTCATTGTGATGAGTAGTGATAAAGTTATTGGCAAATGAATTGGAGGTGAACATTGCTCGGATGTAAAAAATTCTCAACCCTGTAGCTGAAGTGGTTAAAGGAATACTTAAGTCAAAAAAAACAAATAACGTATATATATACGCTATAGCAGCATAGAGAGTGATAGCAGCGGCTGGGAACGCGGAAAATCAGCCGCGTTCCCAGCCTGTCGGCGGCTGTCGCCGAACCGGAAGTAGCCGCCGGCGGGGACAGGACGATCGGAGCGGGGCTGCGAGGGCACCATCCAGCTTCGGGGTGCTGAGGGATGCCCCAGGTGAGTAAATGTCATTTTTTTTTTTTGACTTAAGTATTCCTTTAAAGAGACTCTGAAGCGAATAACATTTGCCATTTTTACCTTATTATTCGCTTCAGGAGTCTCATCAGAAATAAACCGCCACATCCCCGCCGCAAAACGAGAGGTTTAGACCCCCAAATCCCTGTGCAAACATCCACGACCAACTTGGTCGTGGATTTTGCTGCGCTGAAAGGCAGAGCTTTCAGCTTCAGCTCTGCCTCTCCTGACGTCAATCGCCACACGGATTTCTGCCTCTCCCTGCCCCTCTCTATGAAGGTAGACTGAGAGGGGCGGGGAGAGGTGGCGGTCCGACATCAGGAGAGGCAGAGATGAAGCTGAAAGCTCTGCCTCTTTGAGGAAATGCCGTCCGGATTGCCCCCCGGGGATTTGGGGAGTCTAAAGCGCTCGTTTTGTGGTGGGGATGTAGCGGTTTACTCCTGCTGAGAGTACTAAAGTGAAATCAAAGGTAAAAATGGCAATTTTTTTTCGCTTCAGTCTCTCTTTAAAGGGATACTGTAGGGGGTCGGGGGAAAATGAGTTGAAGTTACCCAGGGCTTGTAATGGTCCCCCGCAGGCATCCTGTGCCCGCGCAGCCACTCACCGATGCTCCGGCCCCGCCTCCGGTTCACTTCTGGAATTTCAGACTTTAAAGTCTGAAAACCACTGCGCCTGCGTTGCCGTGTCCTCGCTTCCCCTGATGTCACCAGGAGCGCACAGCGCAGGCACAGACCATACTGGGCCTGCGCAGTACGCACCTGGTGCCATCAGCGGGATCGAGGACACAGCAATGCAGGCGCAGTGGTTTTCAGACATTAAAGTCTGAAATTCCAGAAGTGAACCAGAGGCGGGGCCAGAGCATTGGGGAGTGGCTGCACGGGCACAGGATGTCTGCGGGGGACCATTAGAAGCCCCAGGTAACTTCAACTCGTTTTCCCCTGACCTCCCTACAGTATCCCTATAAGTCTAAATTATCTAAATTATGTCTGATCACATGTGCAATTTACCAGGAAAAAGCAAAACAAAAATTCAGTTCACTTTGATTCTTCCTGCTGTGGCTGGGTAAACTATACATGCAACTAAATAAAGCAAATCATAACTAAAACATTTCATTTTCACTTGATTCAATGTAATTGCTGCATCGAAAATTGCGGCCATCAATCCTCCAACACTTCTGACCATTGTCCCTAGTATTTAGTTGGACATTTTTATTGAATAAATAAACTAAAGACTACTGCAAGTGTATGCCTAGCATTGGATTGTAAGTTTGCCTAGGCAGAGTCCTCATCTCCTCTTGTGTCAGAGTTTGTGCACGGGTGTGTCAACTCCACCCCTGTCTATTGTATGCTTTGAGTAATAGATTTGGCACTTTATAACACAACCATATGTAACAACAGGTCAGGGTAGAATGGGTAGATCTTCAGTGTATATGTATTACTTTAAAGGTTGCTCAAATAATTGTCTCCCATTGCTATTCCTCCTCATCTACATCTGTATGCATCATTGGGGTTCACCTGTCTGGGGGCTTGATTGTTCAGCAATGTTCATTCTATTTTTTTTTTTTTTATAGTGGACCTGAACTATTGCACACGACAGAAAGAAAACGTAGCAAAATGCACCCTGTATGTATTTAGAGAGTTTAGCCTGTCTAATTCCCCCTCATTTGTGTCTAATCACAAGGTGTAATTTGATCTCTTATCTGTGTCACCTGACTGTCATGGCAGAGAGCTAATTTGAAAGCACAGGATGTTAACAATATGTCTGCTTCCATGACAGTAGGAAGTAGAAACAAATCATTTAATAAATCTGCAGTGTATTAGCTGTAACAAAGAAATGTGTTTCTTTAAAGGTTATTGTCACGGAACAGCCGTGAGAAACGAAAACGCAACCGCAATCGGTTTCCTGCCTCGATTGCCTTGCGCTGCCAAATCAGAATCTCATGTCTGTGGATACCATTCAGTCCAGCCTGGAGGGTCTCTGCTGTCTTCATAAGAGCAGCAGAGTTCTTTTCATGAAACCTGGTGCCTGTGACCTGTTAGCCAGAGGTGTAAACTCAAAGCTTGTCCCAGCTGATTTCACATTCAGATGCTAATTAAAGGAACCAAAAGGTCCCTTTCATACAGGGCTATCCCAGGAAGCTAGTCACAGCTTGAAACTAGACATCCTGGCTGCAGCAAAAAGCAGGAAGAAATGAATGTTGTATATGGTTTTTGCATATTTAAGGAATACCGTTCAGGTATTTTGATATTAAATTGGGGCCACTGGCATAACCAGAACTCGGGGGATTCCACCATTTTTTAACCGGGCATGCAAACATGCCCAAGTTTGGTATCATATGAACTGGCCTAGTCTGAGAAATATGAATATGTGATGGTCATGTGTGTGCGGAAAGCGTAAGCCGAGATATGGCAAATGTCATATTTGGTGGGCCTAGAGCACCCCTCCAGGGAGCTCACCGCTCCTGTCCAACCCCTGGGCTGTACATGAGGCTCCACCCAAAGGTGGGCATTGTTCAAAAGTGTTTGCAAGGGACCACTCCCTCAGTCCTCCAAATTCCACCTTCACGAAAGCACCCTGCCAGCCAGGGGACCATGTGGTTGGCGGCCATCTTGTCTGAGCTGAAACAAAGGACACATGGCTAGCGGCCATCTTGATCGGCCATCTTTGCTGAAACTGAACAAAGGACATTTTCCAGTTTGCTTGGATTTTAAAGGGAACCTTAACTGTCGAGCAAAAAAAAAATTCACTTACCTGGGGGCTTTCCCAAGCCTCCCGCAGCCGTCCGGTGCCCGCGCCGGTCCTTCGGTGCCCTCCGGTCTCCCTCCGCCGCTAAGTTTCGTTTTCGGACGACTGCCAGTCGTCCTTGGGCCTCTTCCGCACTCCTCGTCGTAAACTGCAGTAAAGCGTGTCCGCATGACGCCGAACGCGTCATGTGCATGACGCCAAACGCGTCATGCGGCGCGCTTTACTTCAGTTTACGACGAGGAATGCGGAAGTGGCCCGAGGACGACTGGCAGTCGTCCGAAAACGAAACTTAGCGGCGGAGGGAGACCGGAGGGCACCGAAGGACCGGCGCGGGCACCGGACGGCTGCGGGAGGCTTGGGAAAGCCCCCAGGTAAGTGAATTTTTTTTTGCTCGACAGTTAAGGTTCCCTTTAAACTTTGCTGAAACTGAACAAAAGGAACTCTGCAAGTTTTCCCAGAACGGACATATTTCCACAAACCCTAAGTATTTTCTCCTTTTTTATTTCATACTGGCTATTAATGTCTCAATAATTGTTGATTTTAATAATTGTCTGTATATATTAATTATTTATATTGCTTTCAATAAACCGACGCTATTGTCAGTTGTTGTTCTAGCTACCCTATTATTCAGCATACGCAGAAACTGATCCCAGGTCTCTGAAGAGACGCTACTATTGTTTGTTGTTGGCTAGACAGAATACAGCGTGTTTTAACCGTTTTTATTTGTAGATCTAGGCTCAGACAGTCAGCGGGCTCCTCTGTCCCATGGTAACAGAGGTGGTGGCAGTTATACCCTGAACTAGTGTGTAAGTTGTAATTACCGTACCTCACAGGCTCCCTTCTGGTTTGTCTGTGGCCAATTCCCAACGGTTCCTGCGCATTGACTGCGACCAGAGTTCGCACGATCCGTGCGCTGGCACCGTTTGGAAGGCCATTTGCGGTCTGACCACTAGGGCTCCTGTGACAGTTATTATGCTGTTGCGAATCTTTTAGGGCAGAGAGGAGTTTGGAGTTCTGGTCCGCTTTAATAGTGGAAGTCGCTTGGAAAAAGATTGTTCACATATGGAGGCTGTCAATCAATATGTTTGTGGAACAAATCGTCACAGCATGGGAACATGGCAACATTCATATTTTTAAAGGTCAGCTTCTTTGTTCTTAATGTTCTTTGGAGACTCCTGTAGTTCAATATTTATCAATAAAAGTAAAGTTTTACCAATGTAAATGGTTCCTGGGATCACTGTTATTTCCCACTATAATGTCCCAGCCAGTGCCCTTTCAAATTGGTAAAGTGTTACTGAGGTGACATGTATGGTAACATGATGAGATAGACATGTATAGGTACAGTGCCAATCATACAAGTAACTATGCTGAGTTCCTTTTTTTTTCTTATTCTGCCTGAAAGAGTTACCATTCACGTATTCAGTTTTAGGAGTAGGAGGATAAATAAAATTGTTTATCTCATCAGGCACAGTGGCATGTGTCAAAATGATTGCTCCTCCTGGCCAATATGGAGTATGCCATCATGGTAGTTGGCACTTGGTTGATACTGACAGTCTTAATTTTTTTACCTCCACTTCACCCCCTTTCCTTCCTGTTATGGGCATGATGAACCCTTTATAGTCTGATTTAGTTTGCGCACACATCCATTCAATGGAAAACAAAAATCCTCCAATTTGTTGCTGAAGACGTCCTGACAGGCTTAGCAAGCCTAGAAAGCCACCTAGGCCCTTTTACATAAGGGGCATGGTTTACTAAAGAAAGGGAATTTTAAGACCTAAAAATGATTTTCATTCCAGCCACAATAACATAACTTGCACTGGTATTGCAGAAAGTGTAACATTATTTATTACACTTAAGGTCAATCTAAAGGGTATAAATGTTGGATTTAGCATTACAACTACAAAACAACACAAGGTTTAAATACAATAAACTAGAAATTTGTTCCCAAGTTTAAAAAAATATACTAAAATCTTAAAGGACACCAAAGTAAGAGAGATATGGAGGCTGCCATATTGATTCCCTTTTAAACAATACCAGATATGTGGCATCCTGCTGATCTTTGATGCATCAGCAATATCTGAATCACAAACCTGAAACAAGCATGTGGCAAATCCAGTCATACTTCAGTCAGAAACATCTGATCTGCATACTTGTTCAGGGTCTGTGGCTAAAAGTAGAGGCAGAGGAATTTGCATTATTTAAAGAGGAACTGTCAGCCATACTATCTCAGAAAAAAACACCTATATAAGTAGATAAATACATGCTCTACTTACATAACATATGCATTGATACATTTTGATTTTAGTAATTTTTCTGTAGTAAAAAAAAAAATATTCTATTTTGACTCTGTCTATCTTGAAGCTAGTCCTGCCATAATTTAACTTAGGGCTTGCCTTGTTCACACTAAGAGCGATTTCGCTCATTTTTAAGCACTGGAAATTTTAAAAATCGCCTTAAAAGCGTTAGTGCAATGATGCTCAATGTGAGTGTTCTCACATGAGTGATGCGCTTTTTGTTGAATTTTTATTGAATCGCAAACGCGGTTCCTGCACCATTTTCTGAGCATTTGTGATTAGAGTTGGGCCGAACGGTTCGCCGGCGAACGTGGTTCGCGCGAACGTGGTTCGCGCGAACGTAGGTGGTTCGCGTGCGGGTACCGCACGCGAACCTTTTGCGGAAGAAGTTCGGTTCGCCCCATAATGCACTGAGGGTCAACTTTGACCCTCTACATCACAGTCAGCAGGCCCAGTGTAGCCAATTAGGCTACACTAGCCCCTGGAGCCCCACCCCCCCCTTATATAAGGCAGGCAGCGGCGGCCATTACGGCCACTCGTGTGCCTGCATTAGTGAGAGTAGGGCGAGCTGCTGCAGTCTCTCATATAGGGAAAGATTAGTTAGGCTTAACTTCTTCCTGGCTGCATACCTGTTCTGTTCAGTGAGCCCTCAGCCCACTGCATACCTGTACTGTGATCCTGCCACTGCATACCTGTTCAGTGATCCTGCCACTGCATACCTGTTCTGTTCAGTGAGCCCTCAGCCCACTGCATACCTGTACTGTGATCCTGCCACTCCATACCTGTTCAGTGATCCTGCCACTGCATACCTGTTCTGTTCAGTGAGCCCTCAGCCCACTGCATACCTGTACTGTGATCCTGCCACTCCATACCTGTTCAGTGATCCTGCCACTGCATACCTGTTCAGTGATCCTGCCACTGCATACCTGTTCTGTGAACCCGCCACTGTATACCTGTTCTGTTCAGTGGACCCGCCACTGTATACCTGTTCTGTGAACCCGCCACTGTATACCTGTTCTGTTCAGTGGACCTGCCACTGTATACCTGTTCTGTTCAGTGGACCCGCCACTGTATACCTGTTCTGTTCAGTGGACCCGCCACTGTATACCTGTTCAGTGAACCCGCCACTGCATACCTGTTGTGTTCAGTGAACCTGCCACTGCATACCTGTTCTGTGAACCCGCCACTGTATACCTGTTCTGTTCAGTGGACCCGCCACTGTATACCTGTTCAGTGAACCCGCCACTGTATACCTGTTCTGTTCAGTGGACCCGCCACTGTATACCTGTTTAGTGAACACGCCACTGCATACCTATTGTGTTCAGTGATCCTGCCACTGCATACCTGTTCTGTGAATCCGCCACTGTATACCTGTTCTGTTCAGTGGACCCGCCACTGTATACCTGTTCTGTGAACCCGCCACTGTATACCTGTTCTGTTCAGTGGACCCGCCACTGTATACCTGTTCTGTTCAGTGGACCCGCCACTGTACACCTGTTCTGTTCAGTGGACCCGCCACTGTATACCTGTTTAGTGAACACGCCACTGCATACCTATTGTGTTCAGTGATCCTGCCACTGCATACCTGTTCTGTGAACCCGCCACTGTATACCTGTTCTGTTCAGTGGACCCGCCACTGTATACCTGTTCTGTTCAGTGGACCCGCCACTGTATACCTGTTCTGTTCAGTGGACCCGCCACTGTATACCTGTTCTGTTCAGTGGACCCGCCACTGTATACCTGTTTAGTGAACACGCCACTGCATACCTATTGTGTTCAGTGATCCTGCCACTGCATACCTGTTCTGTGAACCCGCCACTGTATACCTGTTCTGTTCAGTGGACCCGCCACTGTATACCTGTTCTGTGAACCCGCCACTGTATACCTGTTCTGTTCAGTGGACCCGCCACTGTATACCTGTTCTGTTCAGTGGACCCGCCACTGTATACCTGTTCTGTTCAGTGGACCCGCCACTGTATACCTGTTCAGTGAACCCGCCACTGCATACCTGTTGTGTTCAGTGAACCTGCCACTGCATACCTGTTCTGTGGACCCGCCACTGTATACCTGTTCTGTTCAGTGGACCCGCCACTGTATACCTGTTCAGTGAACCCGCCACTGCATACCTGTTGTGTTCAGTGAACCTGCCACTGCATACCTGTTCAGTGAACCCGCCACTGCATACCTGTTGTGTTCAGTGAACCTGCCACTGCATACCTGTTCTGTGAACCCGCCACTGTATACCTGTTCTGTTCAGTGGACCCGCCACTGTATACCTGTTCTGTTCAGTGGACCCGCCACTGTATACCTGTTCTGTTCAGTGGACCCGCCACTGTATACCTGTTCAGTGAACCCGCAACTGCATACCTGTTGTGTTCAGTGAACCTGCCACTGCATACCTGTTCTGTGAACCCGCCACTGTATACCTGTTCTGTTCAGTGGACCCGCCACTGTATACCTGTTCAGTGAACCCGCCACTGTATACCTGTTCTGTTCAGTGGACCCGCCACTGTATACCTGTTTAGTGAACACGCCACTGCATACCTATTGTGTTCAGTGATCCTGCCACTGCATACCTGTTCTGTGAACCCGCCACTGTATACCTGTTCTGTTCAGTGGACCCGCCACTGTATACCTGTTCTGTGAACCCGCCACTGTATACCTGTTCTGTTCAGTGGACCCGCCACTGTATACCTGTTCTGTTCAGTGGACCCGCCACTGTATACCTGTTCTGTTCAGTGGACCCGCCACTGTATACCTGTTTAGTGAACACGCCACTGCATACCTATTGTGTTCAGTGATCCTGCCACTGCATACCTGTTCTGTGAACCCGCCACTGTATACCTGTTCTGTTCAGTGGACCCGCCACTGTATACCTGTTCAGTGAACCCGCCACTGCATACCTGTTGTGTTCAGTGAACCTGCCACTGCATACCTGTTCAGTGAACCCGCCACTGCATACCTGTTGTGTTCAGTGAACCTGCCACTGCATACCTGTTCTGTGAACCCGCCACTGTATACCTGTTCTGTTCAGTGGACCCGCCACTGTATACCTGTTCTGTTCAGTGGACCCGCCACTGTATACCTGTTCTGTTCAGTGGACCCGCCACTGTATACCTGTTCAGTGAACCCACCACTGCATACCTGTTGTGTTCAGTGAACCTGCCACTGCATACCTGTTCTGTGAACCCGCCACTGTATACCTGTTCTGTTCAGTGGACCCGCCACTGTATACCTGTTCAGTGAACCCGCCACTGTATACCTGTTCTGTTCAGTGGACCCGCCACTGTATACCTGTTTAGTGAACACGCCACTGCATACCTATTGTGTTCAGTGATCCTGCCACTGCATACCTGTTCTGTGAACCCGCCACTGTATACCTGTTCTGTTCAGTGGACCCGCCACTGTATACCTGTTCTGTGAACCCGCCACTGTATACCTGTTCTGTTCAGTGGACCCGCCACTGTATACCTGTTCTGTTCAGTGGACCCGCCACTGTATACCTGTTCTGTTCAGTGGACCCGCCACTGTATACCTGTTTAGTGAACACGCCACTGCATACCTATTGTGTTCAGTGATCCTGCCACTGCATACCTGTTCTGTGAACCCGCCACTGTATACCTGTTCTGTTCAGTGGACCCGCCACTGTATACCTGTTCAGTGAACCCGCCACTGCATACCTGTTGTGTTCAGTGAACCTGCCACTGTATACCTGTACTGTTCAGTGAACCCACCGCATCAGTGCGCATACCTGTGCAGTTAAGTGAACCCACCTACCTACGTGAGTGCACGCAGTGTGATATACCACTCCGTGCATACCCGATATGGACAAAACAGGTAGAGGAAGAGGAAGAGGTAGTGGCAGAGGCAGAGGAAGGCCACCCGGCAGGTCTGCGCGAGGTCGTGTAAATGTAATTTCGTGTGGACCTGGCCCACAGTACAGTGCTCGGAAGAAGGCACGTCCCATCACCTCCCAAGATTGTCAGGACGTGGTTGAGTATTTAGCGACACAGAACACCTCATCTTGCTCAGCCACCAGCGCTACTACTAGCACCACTTCCGCTGCATTTGACACTTCGCAAGAATTATTTAGTGTTGAAATCACTGATGCACAGCCATTGTTGTTACAGCCAGATGAATTTTCACCAGCTAATATGTCTGAGTTACGCGGCAACACTATGGATGTAACGTGTCAGGAGGATGAAGGACCTACTGATGGTGCAAGTTTGGATTTGTCTGAGGCAAGCGAAGCTGGGCAGGATGACTACGATGATGACGGTAATAGGGATCCTCTGTATGCTCCCAATAGAGGAGATGAAGATGTTGGAGATACAACTGCATGTACTTTATATAGTACTGAGTATTAACACCACTAGACCAGTAGATGGCACTGTAGCAAATACTAAGGTTAACAGTTATGTGTGTCTGTCTGAAAACTTGTTTTTTCTTTATCTCTTCCTCTCTCTTCACAACTAAGATATCTGCTGTTAGAGGTTACTGAAATGCTCTGTATGCTTGCAACTTAATCCAGCGAAGTAAACCAAGTTCTGCCTCATCACAAGCTTCTAGTGTCTTCTCTAATACATAACCAACAGGTTATGGGCCCAGCTCCAGACACTAGAAAGAGGAAAACTACAAGCAAGTACTGTATATTCCTGCGTATAAGACTACTTTTTAACCCTTGAAAATCTTCTGAAAAGTTGGGGGTCGTCTTATACGCCGGGTGTTATTGATGCCGGGTGATACGCTCTATCCTGTTAATGCCTCTCAGATCTCCCTGCTGAGGGAGCACAATCTATTCTTCCATACCGCTCTGATAAACAGGTAGACAAGGCGAGCTTACCAATCCGCTTAAGGAGAGTTGACCAATGCAACAAGTCAATGACTATATCTGGTAATATACTGGGTAACACATACAGTACAGCACCAGTTTCTGTTCATACACAGCAGCAGTATATGATTTTTTATTTTAATTTGATGTGCATTGGAAGAGGGGTAGTCTTATACGGCAAGTATATTCCAAACATATTTTACCTGGAAAAGTTGGGGGGTCGTCTTATACGCCCAGTCGTCTTATACGCCGGAATATACGGTAAGTGCTGCATCTATAATCATACTGAATCCTGTGTGAGGAAACAAGAGCTGCACCCAGAAAGATGGCAAGCGCTTCAGATACGAAGTTTACAATAGCAAAGCTTAACAATACAAACTACCAGCTGTGGAAGTTTAAGCTTGAAATGCTGTTATCCAAAGATGACTCGTGGCAGGTGCTGGATACAGACAGACCTAATGACAACCCAGAAGAATGGGACAGAAAAAACAGGCAAGCAAAAGCAGTCATAAGCCTGCTAGTGGAGGATGATCAACTCATTCATATAAGGAAAGAAAACACAGCTAAAGGTATGTGGACTGCATTACAAAGGCTGCATGAACGTGCAAACCTAAACAGTAAACTATATCTGCTACGCAAACTGTATAAGATGAGGCTGGAAAAAGGGCAGGACATGAGTGAACATGTAAATGCTATGCTAGAGATTGTGGACCAGCTGGGTGCAATAGGCGAAGAAATGAAAGACAATCACGTAGTAGCATTACTGCTATGCAGCCTCCCGGAATCATACAGTGCCCTTATAAATGCGCTAGAAACTAGACCAGAAACTGAACTGACTCTAGAATATGTTAAGGGAAAACTAATTGATGAATACAGCAGAAGAAAGGAAAACCTGCATAGTGAAGAGAACGAGAGATCAGAGACAGCTCTAAAGGTGCATGAAGGCACAAGACAAAGCAAAGAAACCAGGGTGTGTTTTCGCTGTAAAAAGGCCGGTCACCTGAAAAAGAACTGCTCAATCTGGAAAGATGAGCAAAGAAAGCAGGAACCACCCACAAGAGAAAGAGCTAAAGCAGTCATGCAGGAAAATGAAAGTGCATCATGGAGTGGTACTTTTAAAGTGACTCAGAATAGCACCGCAAGCGGATGGTACATCGATTCAGGGGCAACAAGTCACATGACAAGTGACGAGACATTCTTCACAGAAATTGATTACAGTGTTAAAGACAAAGTCTTCCTAGCAAATGGGAAAAGTATTACTGCTGAAGGTAATGGTCAGGGGTTTCTGAACTGCAAAACACCATCAGGGGGCAAGCAGAGTATCCTTGTAAAGAACGTTCTATATGTTCCAAGCCTAGAAGGAAGCCTCCTATCAGTGAAAACCCTTGCAAGCAATGGACTCACCGTCCAGTTCAGAGGTAATGAATGCACAATTCAAAATGGAAAGCAAATCCTAGCAAGAGGAAAGTTAAATGAACACCTGTACAAGCTCGTCACTGAAAATGAGAAGGCTAAAGCAGCAACTCATAACCCACATGACAAGTGCATCCACCTGTGGCACAGAAGATTGGGACATCGAAACCCAGAAGCTATAAAGGACCTTGCAAAGAGAGGTCTATCAGAAGACATGAAGGTACTGCCTTGCCACACACTCAGCAAGTGCATGTGTTGCATCAAAGCAAAAGCCACCAGAAGCCCTCTTCCACAGACCAGTCAGAGAAAAAACACTAAACCTATGGAACTGATACATAGTGATGTGTGCGGACCAATGAAAACCGTCACACCCGGCGGGAACAGATATTTACTGACTTTCATTGACGATTATTCTAGGTACACAATAACTTATCTGATGAAGCACAAAAGTGAAACTTTAGAAAAACTTCAAGAGTTTATAGCTATGACAAGCAACAAGTTTCAAAGAAAACCTGAAATAATACGCACTGACAATGGAGGAGAATATACGAGTAAGGAGATGGAATCATACCTGAAGAAACACGGTATCCTACACCAAACAACTGTACCATATACTCCTGAGAAAAATGGTGTAGCAGAAAGGAAGAATCGCACTCTTGTAGAAATGACCAGATGTATGCTTTCAGATGCTGGCTTACCTAACAGATACTGGGGAGAAGCTATAATGACTGCAACATACCTACAAAACAGACTCCCATCAAAAGCTATTGAGAGTACACCATACGAAATGTGGAATGGATCGAAACCTAATGTAGGCCACATCAGAGTGTTCGGCTGTAAAGCATATGCCCACATTCCAAGTGAGAAACGCTCCAAGTTGGAAAACAAAGCCATAGAAGGCATTCTGGTGGGCTACAGTAAGCAGAGTAAGGGATACAGAATCCTTTGTCCAAAGACCAATAAGGTGACAGTCAGCCGCAGTGTCTATTTTGACGAAAGCGAAGCACCAGATAATACAATTCTTGAGAAATGTGCAGAGGATTTGCGGGCTGAATCAGCAAGAGACACTGACTCATGTGAAGCAGAACAAGAGCCAGACCAAGAAGTGGAACTTACAATCAATGAGCCAGTAGAACCCACTGAGCAACAAGAAATCAGAAGATCCACTCGGACTACAAAAGGGATACCACCCCGCAGGTTATCATATGCTGCAAAAACGCATCAAACACAGGAGACAACATCCTGGGAAGACATAGAAACTTTGCCAAGAAGGGAAGCTGATCAATGGAGAAAAGCAGCTGAAGAAGAAATAAAATCACTTCAAGAAAATAAAACTTGGTCACTAACAGAACTCCCTCTCGGTCGCAAGACCATCGGAAGCAAATGGACTTTTAAAGTGAAATATGATGCAGAGGGAAACATCTATAGATACAAAGCAAGATTAGTTGCCAAGGGATACTCCCAGAAATTTGGAGAAGATTATGATGAAACATTTTCTCCAGTTGTGAAATATTCCACCATGAGAACACTCCTTAGCGTTGCTGCCGGAAAGGGAATGCAAGTGAAGCACCTAGATGTCAAAACTGCCTTTCTATATGGAGACATCAAGGAGGATCTATACATGGAACAGCCACCAGGATTTGAGGAGAAAAAGAACCTTGTATGCAAACTGCAGAAAAGCATCTATGGGCTCAAGCAAGCGGCAAGAGTGTGGATTGAAAAAGTGAACGAAATACTCACGAAAGAAGGTTTCTCAAGAAGTAAAGCGGATCCATGTCTGTACTCAAAGAATCAAGAGAACAGATGGACATATATCCTAATTTACGTTGATGACATCTTGACGTGTTTTGAACAAGAAGGGGACTACGAACAAATAGTTCACAAACTGAAACAAAACTTTGAAATTAAAGTGTTGGGGAACATTACTCACTACCTAGGAATTCAAATAGAGCAGGAAGAGGATGGAAGCTATCTTCTTAACCAAAATCAGAAAATTACAGAAATATTAGAACAGTTTCACATGCAAGATGCAAAGGAAGTGAGAACGCCAATGGAACCAGACTATCTGAAATACAATGGAACAGAAAATTTGTTACCTAACAATGATTACTACCGCAAGGCAATTGGAAAATTGCTATACATTAGCACCGTGACAAGACCAGACATTGCTGTAGCAGTGGGAATACTTTGCAGAAAAGTCGCATCACCGTGTCAACGCGACTGGAACGCAGTAAAAAGGGTAATGCAATACCTAAAGGGAACAAATCAGATGAAGCTGAGACTTCCAGCATCGTCAAACCCAAAACTGATTGGATATGTGGACGCCGACTGGGCTGGAGACACCACTGACCGGAAATCTACA
Organism: Hyperolius riggenbachi; assembly: GCF_040937935.1. NCBI lineage: Eukaryota > Metazoa > Chordata > Amphibia > Anura > Hyperoliidae > Hyperolius > Hyperolius riggenbachi. Next base: position 131,622,142 of record NC_090650.1, read on the forward strand.
AGTGGTTACATCTTCCAGTATGGACAAGGAACTATAAGCTGGTCAAGTCGTAAACAAGCGACTGTTGCACTCTCTTCAACTGAAGCGGAATACATAGCAGCAGCTTATGCATGTCAAGAAGCCATTTGGATTCGTCAGCTTCTACTAGACATGGGACTAAATATGTCACAACCCACACCCATCTTTGAAGACAATCAGGGATGCATAAAGCTCACACAATCTGAGAAGGTTAACCCAAGAACCAAGCATATTGATGTAAAATATCATCTGCTTAGGGACATGCAAGAACAAGGAGTTATTGACATTCAGTACTGCCCATCGGAGGAGATGACTGCAGACGCACTCACCAAACCTTTGCCAAGGGAACGTCATTGTTTTCTACAAAAGAGACTGAATGTTGTATAATAACGCACATGCCGTTGAGAAGGGGTGTTGGAGATACAACTGCATGTACTTTATATAGTACTGAGTATTAACACCACTAGACCAGTAGATGGCAGTGTAGCAAATACTAAGGTTAACAGTTATGTGTGTCTGTCTGAAAACTTGTTTTTTCTTTATCTCTTCCTCTCTCTTCACAACTAAGATATCTGCTGTTAGAGGTTACTGAAATGCTCTGTATGCTTGCAACTTAATCCAGCGAAGTAAACCAAGTTCTGCCTCATCACAAGCTTCTAGTGTCTTCTCTAATACATAACCAACACAAGAGGGGGACAGTTCAGAGGGGGAGTCAGAGAGTAGTAGGAGGAGAGAAGTTGCTGAAAGAAGCTGGGGCAGCTCTTCGTCAGAAACAGCTGGTGGCAGAGTCCGGCACCATGTATCGCCACCTATGTACAGCCAGCCAACTTGCCCTTCAGCATCAGCTGCTGAGGTCCCCATAGTGCCCACATCCCAGGGTGGCTCAGCGGTGTGGAAATTTTTTAATGTGTGTGCCTCAGATCGGACCAAAGCCATCTGTTCGCTCTGCCAACAAAAATTGAGCCGTGGAAAGGCCAACACTCACGTAGGGACAAGTGCCTTACGAAGGCACCTGGAGAAAAGGCACAAACAGCAATGGGATGGCCACCTGAGCAAAAGCAGCAGCAGCACACAAAAGAAAAGTCACCCTCCTTCTCCTCTTCCTCCTTCAGGTGCATCATCTGCTTCTGCCGCTTTCTCCCTTGCACCTTCACAGGCACCCTCCTCCACTCCGCCTCTGCCCTTGAGCGGTTCCTGCTCCTCTGCCCACAGCAGCAGTCAGGTGTCCGTGAAGGAAATGTTTGAGCGGAAGAAGCCACTTTTGGCCAGTCACCCCCTTGCCCGGCGTCTGACAGCTGGCGTGGCGGAACTGTTAGCTCGCCAGCTGTTACCATACCGGCTGGTGGACTCTGAGGCCTTCCGTAAATTTGTGGCCATCGGAACACCGCAGTGGAAGATGCCAGGCCGCACTTATTTTTCGAGAAAGGCCATACCCCAACTGCACCGTGAAGTTGAGAGGCAAGTGGTGTCATCTCTTGCGAAGAGCGTTGGGTCAAGGGTACACCTGACCACGGATGGCTGGTCTGCCAAGCACGGGCAGGGCCGCTACATTACCTACACAGCCCATTGGGTGAACCTGGTGGTGAACGATGGCAAGCAGAAAGCGGCGGACCAAATTGTGACACCTCCACGGCTTGCAGGCAGGCCTCCTGCCACCTCCTCTCCTCCTGCTACATGCTCTTCGCTGTCCTCCTCCTCCTCCTTGGCTGAGTGGCAGTTCTCCTCTCCAGCTACACAGCCCCAGCTCCGCAGGGCCTATGCTGCATGCCAGGTACGACGGTGTCACGCCATCTTAGACATGGCTTGTCTCAAAGCGGAGAGTCACACTGGAGCAGCTCTCCTGGCTGCTCTTAAGAAACAGGTGGATGAGTGGCTGACCCCGCACCACCTGGAGATAGGCAACGTGGTGTGCGACAACGGCAGCAATCTGCTTGCCGCTTTGCATATGGGGAAGCTGACACACATACCCTGCATGGCACATGTCATGAATCTAGTGGTTCAAAGATTTGTGGCAAAGTACCCTGGCTTAGCGGATGTCCTGAAGCAGGCCAGGAAGTTCTGTGGGCATTTGAGGCGCTCTTACACAGCCATGGCACGATTTGCAGAAATTCAGCGTAAAAACAACATGCCGGTGAGACGCCTCATTTGCGATAGCCCCACTCGCTGGAACTCGACCCTGCTCATGTTCTCCCGCCTGCTAGAACAGAAGAAAGCCGTCACCCAGTACCTCTACAACTGGAGTAGAACGAAACAGTCTGGGAAGATGGGGATGTTCTGGCCCGACAACTGGACACTGATGAAAAATGCATGCAGGCTCATGCGGCCGTTTGAGGAGGTGACCAACCTGGTGAGCCGCAGTGAGGGCACCATCAGCGACTTAATTCCCTACGCGTACTTCTTGGAGCGTGCTGTGCGTAGAGTGGCGGATGAAGCTGCGAATGAGCGTGACCAGGAACCGTTACGGCAGGAACAGGCATGGGACCAATTTTCATCAGACCCAGCTGTTTCCTCAACACCTGCGGCAGCACAGAGGGGGGAGGAGGAGGAAGAAGAGAGGTCGTGTGCAGAAGACGAGTCAGACTCAGAGGATGATGAGCAAGGTGTTTCTTTGGGGGAGGAGGAGGAGGAGGGGACAGCGGCAGGAGAACAACCGCAGCAGGCGTCGCAGGGGGCTTGTGCTGCTCAACCTTCCCGTGGTATTGTTCGCGGCTGGGGGGAGGAGGTTGACTTACCTGACGTCACTGAGGAAGAGCAAGAGGAGATGGAGGGTACTGGATCCGACTTTGTGCAGATGTCGTCTTTTATGCTGTCCTGCCTGTTGAGGGACCCCCGTATAAAAAACCTCAAGGGGAATGAGCTGTACTGGGTGGCCACACTACTAGACCCTCGGTACAGGCACAAAGTGGCGGACCTGTTACCAACTCACCGGAAGGTGGAAAGGATGCAGCACATGCAGAACCAGCTGTCAACTATGCTTTACAATGCCTTTAAGGGTGATGTGACAGCACAACGCCAGCAAGGTACCACTGCCACTAATCCTACTCCCGTGTCCACGCAGTCAAAGACAGGACGCTCCAGCGATCTCATGGTGATGTCGGACATGCGGACGTTCTTTAGTCCAACGCCTCGCCGTAGCCCTTCCGGATCCACCCTCCACCAACGCCTCGACCGGCAGGTAGCCGACTACCTGGCCTTAAGTGTGGATGTAGAGACTGCTGTGAACAGCGATGAGGAACCCTTGAACTACTGGGTGCGCAGGCTTGACCTGTGGCCAGAGTTGTCCCAATTTGCCATCCAACTTCTCTCCTGCCCTGCCGCAAGCGTCCTCTCAGAAAGGACCTTCAGCGCAGCTGGAGGCATTGTCACAGAGAAGAGAAGTCGCCTAAGTCACAAAAGTGTTAAGTACCTCACCTTTATCAAAATGAATGAGGCATGGATCCCGGAGGGCTGCTGCCCGCCCCAAGACTAAGTCAGTCCCCGCACACACAGCATCTCTGCCTGCACGCCGTGTGACTGGCTGCCTGGCCTGCCCCAAAAAGACTAAGTCGCTCCCAGTCCCTCCACACAGCATGTCTGCCTGCAGGCCGCTTCACTACCTTCTCCGCCACCACCAACAGGGTCCGGGACTCCAGGCGGATTGCTGAATTTTTTAGGCCGCTGCTAGCAGCGGCCGCTGTAATAATTTTTATGGTGCGTGTACATGACTGCCTAATTTTTCTGGCTGCACTGAGGGCAGCTGCAACAACAAAAGAAAAGGCATGTACATGCGCCCATTCCCCTTCGTGATCATTACCTTGCCGTGGTGAAGGGGCTTGCGTATCACAATGAAGCAATGACCGGCGCCTAGATGAGTGTCTCGGGGGGCACACAAAAGATAATAAGGTCGTTGCTTCATTGTGGTCAGACCAAATTTGATCAGCTGGACAGTCACTGTTCTGTCATTCAGCTACATCAGCCAGGCCGACCATATGGGCTGTAAAGCCACCAAAACCTGCACTCTCGCCATGGTGCGCACCAGTCCAGCACGGCCGTCACTAGTACAAACAGCTGTTTGCGGTGCGTTACACGGTGAGTTTGGTGTGTCAGTGTGAAGCAGTACCTTAATTACACTACCTGATTGATGTATACACATGCAAGATGTTTTAAAGCACTTTAGGCCTGTCATTTAGCATTCAATGTGATTTCTGCCCTTAAAACGCTGCTTTGCGTCAAATCCAGATTTTTCCCGGGGACTTTTGGCGTGTATCCCACTCCGCCATGCCCCCCTCCAGGTGTTAGACCCCTTGAAACATCTTTTCCATCACTTTTGTGGCCAGCATAATTATTTTTTTTTTTCAAAGTTCGCATCCCCATTGAAGTCTATTGCGGTTCGCGAACTTTAACGCGAACCGAACGTTCCGCGAAAGTTCGCGAACCCGGTTCGCGAACCTAAAATCGGAGGTTCGGCCCAACTCTATTTGTGATTCAATAGAAAGTATAGGAAAATCGCAAGGCTCTTGAAAAAGTGCTTTGAAAAGTGATTTTCCGGGCGCTTTTATGAATAAATACATTGCATTTATTTATTTCCAGGTCAAAAAGTTCACTTCCTGACTGACATCAGGAAGTGTAAAAAAAAACATTGCTCCACAAAAGCGCTTAGAAAGGCGCTTTTCTAAGCGCAAAGTGCAGGGAAAAGCACTTTTAAAATCGCTAGCCAAATCGCTGTAATGTGAACAAGACCTTACTATGTCTATGTATGCTTTGCCCACCCTCCTCCCAGTCTTAAAACACTCCCACCCATCTGCAGTAGAAAGTGCATTGTTTCAGCAGGAGAAATATAGGCCAGTCACAGAGGAACAGAGATGTGGGAGGGGAAAATGGGAGGGAAAGAGGCTTCATCCAATCAGGCTGCATTAGTTTTGTCTGAGGGGAAAGTAAAGAAGAAAAAAAGAAAACCCAGCATGCCCTGCAACTTCCTTTGTGCAGCAGATATACCAAATAAGAGCCAGGGAAACGGCAAAGATCTTTTATGGAGAAGAAAAATAAGAGTGATTTTTAACTTTTGGATTGCCTGGTTAGCATCCTTATTGCTTATTTACGAAGAATTAATTTTTGATTTTATGCCCGACAGTTTTAAAAGTAAATACCTGTAAATATGGCAGCCTCCATATGTCTCTCCCGTCAGGTGTACTTGAATACAATAACAAATAATTGTGTGCTCTCATTTTAGAGAATTGTCCTTACAGTACATTGTTTCCTTCTAAGAACAATAATTCTAGTTCTTCTAAGAACAATAATAAAATATATTGGTGATAAATACATACCGCAGAGTACATAATTAGTTTTAGTGAGCTGGAATTTGTTGTAGCTTGAGTAATATTTTCCAAAATGCTTTTTACAAGAACACCTGTAAGAAAATTACACATAATCAAATCCATTGTAGTTATTATTTCCTTTCAAGTTCTCCAGTACCTCTTTGTACTACTAATAGTAGCTCTGCATGAGTATAACTTAGGATGTAGAAGGAAAGTCGGTGCTGGCACTTGGGAGCAGCACACAATTCCGCGGTAATAGGCAGGAGATTGGTGGTGGTCACCCTTGAGCTTGTCGTGTAGCACCAGGACTAGTTGGGAAGGCACGGGCAGGCCCATATCTATTAAGAGGCACTTGGTGGCACGTGCCCCTGGCAGCCATTCATGGCAAGTGCAACCTGACTGACGGCCATTTTTTTTCTATGCCCCTGGTGTGGTGTGGGCATGGGGAGTTAGTGACCGTGGCGTGGGGAGAGAGGGGTGTACTAATAACAGCATGTCTTCTATCTAACGGCGAGTCTCACTGCTCTCCTTGCGCTGCCTGGGAGTAACCATGGTAACTGGACGCTCCCTCCGCTTAGCGTCCAATTTACATAGTTATTCTCCCAGGCAGCACGCAATGAGAGCAGCAAGATTTGCCACTGCATAGGGGACATTTCAGTAGTGTTATCTCTCCCTCATTGCTTCCCTCTAGTGCTGGGGACACAAAGGGGGAACAGACGGGACAAGGGAGACAGAGGTAACACACAGGGGGGAACAGAAGTGGCACACGAGGAACACAGGTGGCACAAGGAGAACACTGCCACATTGTGTGTATTTTGGGGGATACGCTCCTGCATTAGGTACATTATTGGGGCATACACTGCCACATTGTGTTTATTTTTGGGAAAAAGTCACATTATGTAGGGAAATACTGCCATATTTTGTGTATTTTGGGGCAAGACTGCCACATTATAAGTATTTTCTAGGGAAATGCAGCCAAATTATGTGTATTTTGGGGGATCTGCTTAGCGTCGGGAGATTCTTCTGTTTTTAACTATTGCCCATACTGAGTGCTGGGACTCACTCTGGCCTCTCTGACAGGTCCCATCACACTGTGCCAATAACAAACTGTGTGTCAATATGTAGTTACATAGCACTGACATCTTCTACAACACTTTACAGAGTGGATAGTCATGTTACTGCTGTCCTCAGAGGAGCTCACAATCTAATCCTGCTAGAGTCTAATGTTCTACTATATTATTATGTATTTATATAACACTGACATCTTCTGCAGTACTTTACAGAGTACATAGTCATGTCACTGGTTGTCTTCAGAGGAGAGGAGCTCATAATCTGATGCCTACCATCATTTTGTGGGAGAGAACACTGGCTAACGTGTTTTTATGAGCTATGACTAAGGAGCCATACGTTTGCTCCGGTGCGCTTGAGCTGTACCGCTGTTTGTCCACAAATGTTTCAATAAAAATTGGACTTCTATCCTGAGATCGGTGCAGCGGAACTCTTCTCTTCAACATAACGTGCTTTTATGGTGCGGAAATTTCTTGCTTGTTTAAGGGTCAGTTTACTCATATCTGGGGAGGAAACACAGGCCCACTGACTTTGGGTTGCACTCTTACCAGGAAATTTTAATTGACCATGGCCACTGCATGTTTTGGGCACACCCACTGCATTGTTTGGCCACGCCCATTTTTGACATTAACGCGCCCCATCAATGTCCTTTTGGGGCGGGGGGAGGTGTTCAGCGTCATAGGTGTGAGGTGGCTTGGGCAACCCAAACTCTAAATACAACCCTGGGCACAGGACGTGTGAGAAAGGTAGATGGAGCACTGACCTCTCTCTATATGGTCTTTATTCCAAAATGACGATTCCATGGACATCAAACAGTACAAGAGCTAGGGGTGCCCGACTGGTGGGTGACAACCACAAACAGCTGACAGCTGGTTCATGTACAAAACAAAGCTTCTTCACAGAAAAAAATGTAATTTTGGAATAAAGACCATATGTACAGGTTGGTTCTTATGTAATTACTAAGGGTTAAAACATAAGGAAAAAGCGTGCACGCTCAAAAGGACATCTCAGAATTCAGGCTGCTGCTGTTGAAATAATTTCACCTGGTTTGATGGCTGATCTACCCGTGTGTTTTTACATTAATTCGGTACACAAAGCTGCACCTGTCCAGCGTGTTCTCCTGACCAGACTAACTGATTTCTCCTCGAACACTTTCAGTTTCTCCCTACAGACTTTAGGTTGACACTGCAGGATGTGAGTGATTTACAAACTCATAACTCAGCTATATCCAATGAGGAATGACGGCACGATGGAGTGACTTCAGGAGGAAAGGGTAAGTGCTTAAAGAGACACTGAAGCGAAAAAAAAATATGATATAATGAATTGGTTGTGTACTATGAATAATTACTAGAAGATTAGCAGCAAAGAAAATATTCTCATATTTTTATTTTCAGGTATATAGTGTTTTTTCTAACATTGCATCATTCTCTAATATGTGCAGATTACACAACACTCAGCATTCAAAATGAGTCTTTCAGAGCAGTCTGTGAACTAATGACCTCTCCTCTGGCAGAGGAAAAGAAAACAGTTGAGATAATAAGAGTCAGATAACAGCCCTCTCCACGACTTTGAAAGTCATAGAGCTTAATGGCTTTTTTGCATAGAGATAACAACTGGAGTTTCTTAACTCTTCCTGTACTAAAAACAATTAGACTGATGTGTCTGATCTTAATGTTTTATTTCTTAGCTGTACTACACATACAAATCATAATATCATAATTTTTTTTCCGCTTCAGTGTCTCTTTAAAGCTAAGCTCCCTCTAGCTGAGTTCAAAGCTTAACTCTTTGTGGTTAATCAAAATCAACAGGAAGTTAATTTGATTGTCCAAATTCAAGTTGCATACAATATGCATGAAATTACCATTTCAATACCATCTCTACCTATAACTAACCCAGCCATTGTGCAATTAGCAGCATCATTTACCTGCCATCAATCTGCTTTTCTCCTGTTGGTTGTCTATTCCATACAGAGAAGCCAGGGAGATTTCAGACAGTCGAAGGAGTTTCTCCAGGACATTCTGGGTTGCCCAGTCAGGCAGAGTGTAATTGTGAATGCCCTAGATAGAATGACAGAGAAAGAACTTATAGCAAATGGTGGTATATATATATATATATATATATATATATATATATATATATATATATATATATATATACTACCTTTCGTGTCCCTACCTCTCCCTCTAGATTGTTTTGTGTCCTACCTGATCATGCACCTCCATTACTGTGCACCCATGGTATGCATTTGAGTGAACCTAACTTGTCTAATCTCCATGCTCCATCCAGTGACTGACTAAGCATTACCTTGTACTCCTACTGTGCTGTGTGATCTGGTTTTTCTTGTATTCCAGTATTGTCATATTGCTGTATGTCACCCCTAAATATTGTCTGTAACCTAAACTAATATCCAGCGCTGCGTAATAGGTTGGCGCTTTATAAATACAATAAATAAATAAATATACTAGCTCATGGGTCTGGCATTTCCCAGGTATGTATTTGGCTAGTGTTGGCTCTGCCAATTTTTTCTAACCCTAACACACAATTACTCAATGACCTAGTTTGTGAGCTTTGAGGTTTTTGGCAGCAATAATTTGCATTGAAATTAAGCAAATCTGATTGGCTGTTTGCGGCTCCACACCCTTTTATGAATTTGAACCCCAGTCAGCCATTGACCAACTGTAACAGGTTTGAGGCTTGTGCCATTAACAGTGCAAGAATGGCAGCAATAAAATATTCCCCTTGAAAATCAATAGGTGCATTTTGATTGGCTTTTTTGGCTCCACCCACTTTCCTGAATATTAATCCCAGTCACCTAGTGATCAACTGTGCACAGTTTGAGAACCCTACTATTAACAGTGTAAGAATGGCTGCAGTGTACATTTTCCCAGTGAAATTTGTATTTTTCTCCGCCCACTTTTTGGTTATGGGGATAAAAAGTATCCTATATGTTATTCCAGGTAATGTACTATGTGTGTGCCAAATTTCTTTCAAATCCATTTAGCCGTTGTTGCCTGATTAAGTAACAAACATCCAAACTTTCGCATTTATAATATTAGTGAGATGCCCAATGTCCAATTTTGTGAGCTTTGAGGTCTGTTCTTAACACACAGTCACTCAGTGACCAAGTTTGTGAGCTTTATTATGCTGGGAATACACCTGTGAGAAAACGCGGAAAAGCCGTTGCCAGTACTCAGAGTAAGGCGGCTAATTCCGCATCCAACATGGCAGCTTGCGCACATGGGCCTGCATCCACCAGCCTGACGGAGCGCGGAGAAGCCGCCGTATGCCCAGTGAACAAGGCGGCGGATTCCGCGTCCGACGCGGCGGTTTGCACGCATGGGCCTACCACTAGCAGTAAGGCTGAACGCGGGGAAACCGCCGCATGCTCTGACAGCGGTGCGGCTGGCCCCGCGTTCAAGCCAGCAGATACATTACAACACATGTCTGGTGTGGCTGGGACTGATATTCCACACAGGTTCAGAAGGACGCGCGCGCACGCTGAGAGGCAGAGCCTTTATGACAGTCAGAAGGGTGTCAGCTGATCCAGCCGGTCAGCTGACAATTCTACCAGGTTTTATTGGTCCAGCACTTAGGGGAGGCGCAGGAGAGCGCTGGTGTATATATACTGGGTGCTGGTCATTTCTCTGGTGTCTGGCATTGCGATCACTACGTGGTAGCACTCAGACCTTGTCAGTATCTGTGATATTATCTGTTATTACTTCAGACTAGTTCCAGGGTGTTGATGATCAAGGAACTCACACCCAAGACTAGGGAACTGTATTACCATTCTGTTATTACTTCAGACTAGTTCCAGGGTGTTGATGATCAAGGAACTCACACCCAACACTAGGGAACTGTATTACCATTCTGTTATATATCAGACTAGTTCCAGGGTGGTGATGATTACGGAGCTCACACCTAAGACTAGGCATTGTTATTATCTGTTATGACTTTCTGCTTTCCTGACCACTCTCTTGATCTCTGATTTGGTACTTCGTTATATCTGATACTCTGTTGCTGAACCCTGCTTGTCTTAAGATTCCGTCTCTGTCTCCTGTCTCTGTACCTGAGCTGTTTGTCTGTTGCCGACCTGGCCTGTTCGACCTCGAGAACTATCTCCCCTGTTTGGAGATAGTTCACAGACCTGTCAGTGACACTTCACCATTGGTGTCACTCACTCTCTGGTCCTTCCCACTCTCAGCCTGGCTCCGCCCCTTGGGGAGCATCAGACCATTGGAAGGAACCTGTTCTCTGAGCAGTATCTCATACTGCCTAGCACCCTCTATACGGGTGCTCTCCTCAAAGTATTACTGTTGCACCAAAACACTCATATTACTCAGGTGTCCAGAGGTTAGTAATATATCTGATTATCGGTGATACTGCAGATCATCAATAATCGGCTATATATCTGTATTTTCGGTGATACTGCAGATCCCCGATAATCAGATCCTCTCTGTGTTACACCGATCGTTACAACACCATACAATTTTCTGTTAGATTATTCTGTTAGATTTTTCTGTTAGATTTTCTGTTAGAATATTTTCTGCATAATTAGATTATTTTCTGTAGAGAATGGTCATTATCTCTGGTGCATTGTCTTCTGTTTATCTCCTGCTGAGTAGAACAATGCCTAATTGCTGGGCAGATAGATGGTAAGATATATACAACATGTTGAACTTTATCTATCTGGCAGGTAAATCTAATGCTGGGCATACACGATAAGTTTATGCGCTGGTATCGAACCAGCGGCTCGATGCCGGCGCGTCCTCGCTCGTCCATGCGTGCGCGCGGATCGATCCCCGCTTGTCTCCGCCGGCGCTCCTTATCAGCCGCTCGATTCCTCGCTATTGTCCGCCCGCGGGGATCAAGCTGGGAATCTATCCGGCAGGTCATCGGACCTGTCGGATATTATCAATCGAGCCATCAGCGGCTCGATTGATAAGGACATTCTCGAACCGTGTATGTTTAGCATAACAGAAAATTGTAGTAATTGTTCAGGAAAAAAAAAACATCTTTTCAGAATTGTGTTGTTTGTAAATTGCAGGGGTATAACAGAATTACCCAATTTTATTGTGATTATAGTATTAACACAGTAAAGCCAACTTTTCAGTGACTGTATGCTTCACTGTATGCAATGCAACATGGCCGAAATGTGTGGTGTGAATTTTTATTTCCATTGTTTTGCTTTCCTGTTATACAGGGAACACAATGCAATGCCCCACTGTGAACACTGCCTTCAATGGAACCTGAGCTGAGTAAAATTATTTAAAATAAACACATGATGTAGCTGCAATTAAATATTACAGTACATACTTACCTCACCGTCAGTTCCTCTCAGAAGCTCACCATTTTCTTCTTTAAGTGATCCCTTCCAGTTCTGACAATATTTTGTCAGAACTGAAATATACCAGTTGCTGTCAGTTATATATCAGCTGCTGTCAGTTACAACTGAATGTGCAAGGTAATGTCCATGCTTCCCTATGGCTCAAGAGGGCAATAAGACAGTTTAACAGTGTGCTGACCAGGAAGCTGTTGTGGGGTGATGGCCATTTTCGAAATGGAGGACAGAGAATTCCATCGATCACAGTGGACAAACAAGACGCAGGAGTGGATAAATAGATTGATGACTAGACTACACAGGAGTTAAAGAGGAACTCCAGTGAAAACAATGTAATAAAAAAAGTGCTTCATTTTTTACAATAATTATGTATAAATGATTTAGTCAGTGTTTGCCCATTGTAAAATCTTTTAAATCCCTGATTTACATTCTGACATTTATTACATGGTGACTGTAAACAATAGCGGAGCCGCCGCCGCGCAGGGCAGCGTGGTGGCGGCTTCCGCATCCCAGCCGGCGGTTTCCGTTCAGCTCACGGAACCGCCGGCACAGAGCAGGGCGGGCGCCGCTGCCACTAGCAACACGGCGGCGGGTCCCACAATGCGGCCAGCGGATTTTGGGACGCGGGCGCGCGTGGACTCGGGGCCTGGCCTCTCGGATGTTCTGAGGCAGAGGGTCACACGCGCGCGCGTAAGGAGGCAGGACTCTTACCTCCTACGTAGGAGGGTCAGCTGACTCTCCTGTCAGCTGACATCAGGAGAGTCCCTGATTGATTGAACTTCTGGGCAGATTAGCTGAGGAACTCTCAACATATAAGGAGCTGGGCTTCAGTTGCTCCTTGTCTGCTGTCGTGAATACTCTTGTGTTAGCGCTCAGACCTTAGCTCAGTGCCCTGGTGTTGATACTAAGGATTTCACACCTTAGTTAGGATTGTATTTGATATTGTATCTGTGTTTTGACTCCGGCTATCCTTGACTACTCTCTCTCTCTACGCTATTGTACCTCTGCCTATCTGATTCTTGTTGCCGACCTCTGCCTGATTACCGATTACTCTTCTGCTTTCCGTTCCTGTACTGCTGCCGTCTTCTCTGTTGCCGAACCCTTGCCTGTCTGACCTTCCTCCCTTCAGTGGAACGTCTCCCACTGGAGGGTTTTCTCTGAGGCTTGCCTCTCCGAGACGCCTGCCCCAAGCAGACGATTACTGCTAGGGGTCGAGATTCCTCACTCTGCCTGGTTAGAGGATCTCACTCACGGGGTTCCCATTCAGAGGTAACCACACCTCTGAGGAATTGCAGTGAGGTGGATATTTCCACACTTTTGTGATATTACTGTATTTCTTGTGTTCCTTTTGCTGGGTGTTCAGAGGTTAGCGATATATCCGTATTATCGGTGATTCTGCAGATCGCTAATAATCGGTTATATATCTGTATTCTTGGCGATACTGCAGATCTCCAATAATCATATTCTCTCTGAGTGCTGATACCGATCGTTACAGTGACATTTTTACTGTTGGCAGGTGATGTAGCTGCTGCATGGTTTTTCGGCAGTTGGAAGCAGCTGCAAACAGCTATTTCCCACAATGCAGCAAGGTTCCCAGACAGGAAACTGCCAGGAGTAAGTACTGAAGAGTGTTACGCTTGGTGGTATATTCTCCACAGTCAGCACGTAGTGTATATCCTGACGTGAAGGAGGTACACACGCTAGCACAAGGAACCAGGATATCCCCAGTATAGTGGAAGAGAGGACTGACTCCAACAGGAGATGTGGTGCACAGAGCAGGCGTAGATCTGAACAGCCACAAACAATCCTTCCACTATAGTGGCTCAGCGCAAGGTAGTGCTGAGCGCATAAACCAGAACTCAGAAGATCAGGACAGGTAACAGAATGAACGCTTGCTAAACTAGTCACTGCTTAAGTGACAGCAAGCATCCATAACAAGACAGACTGGAATGAGGCAGCCAATGCGATTGCAGCGGTGGCGTGCCTCACAAGGACAGGACAGAATAGTTGGGAAATAGAGTCAAAGAAGGCAGACGTAATACACACAAATATACAATAGGTATGATTTCCTAGCGTATTACGATTACAGCTATCAATGAACTACAAACGACTAACTGACATATGTATATATCCGCGATAAACCGATATATGACATAAGAAAGGAACACTAACTAAGAATTATCTGCGATAAACCGATATATGACATAAGAAAGGAACACTAACTAAGAACTGGAGCAGGACTAGGAAGGACCCGCTACTTCTACGCAGAAGCGAGCGCAATCCACGCAAGACAACAGGAACAGGACTAACTAGCTAAGCACGGGTGATCACGATACGCGCAACCTACCAAAACGTGCTGGAACTGACTGACTGAACACAGGATATAAACAGTTCGAGTACGTATATATCAGTGACACTGATGTATCAACGTAGTACGAATACAAGGAAAATAACAAACACGCTAGTATGCGTATATATTAGTGATGAACCAATATATGATGCAAGACTAGCAAAGAAACAATTACTGATAAACAGAACAGAACTAGGACTCACTGACTCCTACGCAGGAGATCAGTGCAGGCCACATGAATTGACATTAGAACTATGAACACAGTCTGGGGCCAGAGCAGCAGCAGCAAGACAGGCTTATGCTGAAGCTATGATAGCCTGTGGAGCCCTGCAGGAAGCAGATCTTTATACTGAGGTCATCCAATGGGAGCACACATGCAGATTCCTACACAGGTGAATGGTAATTATTCAATCCTGAGCTGGCCAGAGCTGCAGAGCCACTGCAGATGGAATCAGCAACTAGTTTGAGTACAAACCAAACTATGCAAGCAAATGCATGTAATGACATCATAAACTGCTCGTCTTCAGTAAAACTGCAGCCAGCAGTACATGCTGCAGACGTGATCATAACAAAGAGTTTCTTGTGGGAGGGGTTTCACCACAATATCAGTCATGCAGTGCCCCCTGATGGTCTGTTTGTGAAAAGGAATAGATTTCTCATGTAAAAGGGGGTATCAGCTACTGGTTGGAATAAAGTTAAATTCTTGGTTGGAGTTTCACTTTAAGTATGATGTCTTTATGTTTATTTTGACTTTTAATTTTCAGTTCAGGTTCTCTTTAAGAAGAATTTTGTCAGTTGAATTAACTTTTTAATTAGTGAAAAAAAAAACTGTGCAAAATGTATAACCAAGATGAAAAGTGAATGATAAATAGTTTTCTTCACTAATGGTTGCTTTTCATTTAAATAAGCCCCCTTTGTCTGTAATCTTTAAGCCCAATTTCAATGCGTTGAATTGGATTGAGTTGCGTTTCATTGCATCCCATTGCCAAAAAGGGACGCAAATCAGTGCAAGTGTAAATCCAGCCTTATGGTTGGAATCAAACCAAAAGCAAGACGTCTTGTGCTATATCTGGTTCATAACTGAATGAGCTTTTTATGCTGTGCTATAATTATTATATTGATTATATCACAATCTCCATTTCTCTCTTACCTCAATCAACAGTGCATCATAAATTGTCCACCATGTGAAAGGCTCATTTAATTTCTCAGCTGTGTAGCCAGTGATGTTTTGTAAAGATTTCAGATAATCCTGTGTGAAAAACAGTAACAGTAAGTTTGAAGAAAAAAAAACCTATGAACCGTATCATGTGGCCCAATAAACATACACTGATTAACAGAATACGAATAAAAAAAGACAACAGTTCTAGTGGAGTTTTGTGCACAATGTAATATTTGCTTAAAACCAAAATGGTATTTTACTCACGAATATGTCGTATTAGTAAATTGGAGGCCGCAGGTAAGGATCCATCTGAAAATGGCGCCTGTGAATAATGGCGCACGGTGTTGCCGCTAATCTGTTTGCCGCTTATCGCTATTTAACGTTAAAGCCTTATTGTTATTTAAAGAAAACCTGTACTGAAAATTAAAAGTCAAAATAACCATACACAAGTCATACTTACCCCCCGTGTAGTTTACTCCTCAATCTCTTTCTCCTCTCCTGTGTCCTGTTTGTCCACTGTGATCAATGGAATTCTCTGTCCTCCATTTTGAAAATGGCCATTACACCATAACAGCTTTCTGGTCAGCACACAGTTAAACTGTAACATCGCCCACTTGAGGCATAGAGAAACATGGACACATCAGTTCTCCTCTCACCTGTAACTGACAGCAACTGATATATAACTGACAGCAACTGATATATTTTAATTCTGACAAAATGTTGTCAGAACTGGAACGGATCATTGTCAGAAGAAAATGGTGAGCTTCTGAGAGGAACTGATGGCAAGGTAACTATGTAATGTTTATTTGAAGTTACCTCGTGTTTATTTTAAATAATTTTACTCAGTACAGGTTCTCTTTAATGTTAAAGCCTTATTGTTGTTTAGCGTTAACACAAAGAACCCTCTCTGTACCTATCCCTAACCCCTAAACCCCCCCTGGTGGTGCCTAACCCTAAGACCCCCCCAGTGGTGCCTAACCCTAACCTTGACAGTGTTACATTAAATCCATTCACCGTTTTGCAGTTAAATAATGTCTGCAATTTGGCTTATGTAGGGCGCTATTGATAAATAACATTACTGTGGGCAATAACATCTGCTGTTTGGCAAATGAATGGCACTATTGATAAATAACGTTAGTGTGTGCCACTGTTGATAAATAACGTTAGTGTGTGCCGTTTTTCTTCTTTTTTCCCTGTGCGCCATTATTATGCAGTACTAACGATAAATAGCGATAAGCGTATCTTTTTAATGCTGCACCATTTTTATGCATAGGCGCTGTGCGCCATTATTCACTGATCCGGCAGGTAAAGCCTCTAAACAAACAGACTGATAATTTTTCCCTCTGTGACGGTTACCGGCCTGCTGTAACATGGTATTGTTGGTTGACATTGCAGACTCATTAGTGTTTTAGCTAGCTCCATGTACAGAATCCTGTCCATTAAACTCTGCCCGGAAAAGAGCTTGGCAGCACGGAAAACGCGAACTACAAGTGGACTATATGCACATTTTTAAAGCACAGATTGTAAGTGCATTTCTTTTAATCTTTTTACTGAATAAAGGTTTTTACCTTATGCAGATACTCTTTGAGTTTTAAGGTCATTTGACACTCCAAAGTAAGCTGTAAGGGGAAGCAAAGAGACACAAAGCGCATTTGCTGGTCTGTGTGGGGTCAGCCATAAGATCTGGTGAGAGGCTTTATTTACATACTGGTGGACAGTTGTTGCACACTGGGTGAGGAGCTGGTTTTCTAACAATACCGGTGGTGAAATATAATGTAATTCAGACAGTATAGCAGTGTATCGGATTAGTATTACACTATGGCTATCATTCATAAAGCATTTCCGCATGCGGAAATGCTTAAAACAGCTGACTTTACCGAACACTAGCAAGTCTAGCAAGTTCGGCATTCATAAAGCCTCTTTCCGCATGAAAAGCTGACACTACCGAGCAGAGTGATAAATCCCCGCCTTGTGCGGTGATTATTGTAAAAAATGTAGCAAAATGTTAATCCATAAAGATCACCGCAAGCAGTGTGAGGTCGGGAAGTACCGCTCCCTCTGATGTGGCGATAAAAATGTTAAGTGAATGTAGAGACAGACCTCCCAGGCAGCTACAGCAGAGCGGAACACGGAGAAATGTATCAACTCGGCTGCTTCCTGTGTCTCCGCCTGCGGAGAATCTCCGCATTGCTACCGCACCTGAATACTTTTTTATGAATCAGCAGCCAGAAGTCTAAAACACCGCCAGCGGTGTTTTCCCGCACTGAATCTCCATACCGACAGCACTTCCATGAATGATAGTCTATGTATATTCTGTTCATTTTGCATGAATTGAAATTCGATGGGGACTTGGAGTTGATAACACTGGCCTGAGCCTCATGCTATTTCTGCTGATCAACACATGGTCAGCCAGGAGTTCTGGTGAGCGCAACCTATTGCACATGCTACACTATGATGAGGATAATAGTTAAGAATAAGAAGGTGGGGTAATACAATACTTTACTAATATATATATATATATATATCTTTTTGTTTAAGGAAGTGCTGAAGATGAAGAGTTAAGAGAGATTATTGGCTGGATGAAATCTGTTGGACTCTCTGATGGACTGTTTTGTATTATTTTTGGCTTATTTGTGGAGTGCTTTATCAATACTTAATTTCATTTATTTTAAGGGCTATACAACGCTAGCAGGGCGAGCGATCTAGTACATAGTTTGATTTGATTTTCATTGTGTAGGTTGTTGTGTTTCGGTATTTCATCTGTTATACCTTCCCTGTGAAGGTGATATACAATCTATCGGAGGAGCGCACTATTACCCATATTAAAATTCTAGATGTCAGCCTGACTTCAGGGTCCCCTACACTTGGGAGCTGGGATAAGGTCCTCCAGCACCCAAGGCTGAGACATCAAAGTGTGCCCCTCCATCCCTCCCACCTCAGCCATCACACACTGATTGCTATTAGAGTAAGAGGTGCCCCAGAGCCCACAGACCCCCAACACCTTAATCTCTAGTTATCTGGCTTGCAGTCACTGCCATGTATCCCCTTTTCTTATTTATCTCTGCTTCAAACACAATAGGGGAATAATAGCTGAGTAGTTGTGCACCCCTCCTACACTGTGCCCTTAGGCTGGAGGCTCTCTCGCCTCTGCCCAGCCCTGCCTATACTTTCCTAGTCGTTCTGGGTCATCATGAGTTGTTTGTGTAATCTGTTGCAAATAATAGGAATTCAATTACTGTGCTGCATATTTTACCTTGTATTCACTTCAGATAACCAGTGGTGGTTAAAGTGACAAACACTGGACTGGATTCATCAAGCTTGGCTGCTAAAGTAGCGCAGCTTAATGAGAGGAGCACGGGCTCAGCACACGCTATGCTGTGGTAGTGCAGCGTAGCGTGCACTGGTAACTTACGTGTGCTCCTTAAAACGATGGCTGCTCCACTCCTCCTGCCCTGAACCCCCCAGTGGCTTTAATAGACATGATCCCTGCACGTTGATTGGCCCAATCGGCTGCCTGTCAAGTGACAGGCAGCCTTCTGGGCCAACCAAAGCGCCAGGATAACATCCTATGAGGCCACTGGACCCAACAGGGCTCAGGGCGGGGCGAGTGGAGTGGCTGTTACCAGGAGCGTGCGTAAGTTACCAGCGCATGCTACACTGCACTACCACAGCATAGCGTGTGCTGAGCCCACGCTCCTCTCATTAAGCTGCGCTGCTTTAGCAGCCAAGCTTGAGGAATCAAGCCCAATAACAGAAATATTATCTGAAGTGAACACAGACTGGTTGAAAGAGATTAAACATTACCTTATAAGGACTTATAAGTTGTTGAAATTCCTTTGAAGCATATGTTTCATTTTGAAGTTGGTTGTAGCGGGGACAGTTCTCCCTTGGCATATAAAGCATCTGAAATCAAAGACAGAAAAAAAAATGATCTAAATGTCTCTAGCAGATTTTTTTAGTAACATTGAAAAGTTTAAATGTAGGTAGTATGTAGTCCAAATTAAATTGCATTGTTTTCTGAATCAAAATCATTGGGCACATTAATGAATACTTTATTGACTGTTGGTGTGAAAAGCTGAAATTGGCGATTCAGCTTCCTGTCAACAAGCTGTGCACTAGTCTGCAATGCAAACTCCAGTATGTCCAGATGCTGCCTGTGCTCCAGTATGTCCAGATGCTGCCTGTGCTACAGTATGCCCAGATGCTGCCTGTGCTCCAGTATGTCCAGATGCTGCCTGTGCTCCACTATGCCCAGATGCTGCCTGTGCTCCAGTATGCCCAGATGCTGACTGTGCTCCAGTATGTCCAGATGCTGCCTGTGCTCCAGTATGTCCAGATGCTGCCTGTGCTCCAGTATGCCCAGATGCTGCCTGTGCTCCAGTATGCCCAGATGCTGCCTGTGTTCCAGTATGTCCAGATGCTGCCTGTGCTCCAGTATGTCCAGATGCTGCCTGTGCTCCAGTATGCCCAGATGCTGCCTGTGCTCCAGTATGCCCAGATGCTGCCTGTGCTCCAGTATGCCCAGATGCTGCCTGTGCTCCAGTATGCCCAGATGCTGTCTGTGCTCCAGTATGCCCAGATGCTGCCTGTGCTTCAGTATGTCCAGATGCTGCCTGTGCTCCAGTATGTCCAGATGCTGCCTGTGCTCCAGTATGTCCAGATGCAGCCTGTGCTCCAGTATGTCCAGATGCTGCCTGTGCTCCAGTATGCCCAGATGCTGCCTGTGCTCCAGTATGCCCAGATGCTGCCTGTGCTCCAGTATGTCCAGATGCTGCCTGTGCTCCAGTATGTCCAGATGCTACCTGTGCTCCAGTATGCCCAGATGCTGCCTGTGCTCCAGTATGCCCAGATGCTGCCTGTGCTCCAGTATGCCCAGATGCTGCCTGTGCTCCAGTATGCCCAGATGCTGCCTGTGCTCCAGTATTCCCAGATGCTGTCTGTGCTCCAGTATGCCCAGATGCTGCCTGTGCTTCAGTATGTCCAGATGCTGACTGTGCTCTAGTGTGCATAGATGTTGAAATCATGTCTGGTGAACCAAGTGGAGTTTTTGAGTGTTACCATAGGTATTGGAGTACCTGCTTGAGGGATCCTGAAACTTCATAAGAGCTCATGGAGACTTGCGGTTTCTGGGGGATCTCAGACAAACTTAGTCTGGGTCACATGGAACAGATCAAACCTCCCTTAGGGTTCATTTATCCTATGTGCGTTGCATGGTAACATGAAAGCCAATAGACTGTCATGTTACCGTTCACAGTACAGTGTGTCTTCCCGTGCGCTGTGATATAACGCGGAGGGGAACATTTCATTGCATGGGCAGCATATGGCATATGCAATGGGGACACCCCTTATATATTCTCAGCTGATCATGCAGATGTATTTGAAGATGGCATCCAGGGTTAAAGACACAAACATATCTCCCCCCAAAGTATAACGACTCACCAGATGGTGCGGCCTACAGGGCCCGTCTGCGCAGCAGGGGTATTGGCCACCCCCTCAGCCTCTCTGGCAAGTCTCCACAGCTGACTCCTTAGGTAGATGAACCTTGTAATCACTCGATCGGGGCCTGATTTCACTTATATTACTGATAGCGCTCCACCTCAATCATTTTTGGTGTATTGTCTGGTCATATCTGTACTAATTTTTATTGTAAAGCGCTTATATACTTGTGTATCCTAGCATATGGCATAGTGTTTATCACTCTCGCCTTGCACGCTGGGTCCCCGGTTTGAATCCCAGCCAGGGCACTATCTTCATGGAGTTTGTAAGTTCTCCCCATGTCTGTGTGTGTTTCCTCTGGGCACTCCGGTTTCCTCCCACATCCCCAAATCATACAGATATATTAATTGGCTTTCCACCAAAATTGGCCCTAGACTATGATACATACAATACACAGTACATACATAGACATATGACTATGGTAGGGATTAGCTTGTGAGCCCCTCTGAGGGACAGTTAAGTGACAAGACAGTATACCCTGTACAGCGCTATGAAAGATGTCAGCACTATATACGGTAATTACTAAATAAATTAAAATAATTGCACAACACGTGTTTTCCCATTAGGTTCTATTTTGTTGTGGCTGCCAAATTTTGATGCTTTAATGCGTTCCGTCGGGAACAAATGCACAAAATCACCTTTATGCTTTAATCATTACTAAGCTGATCATATAAATGGTGGTTGTCATAAGGTATTGCTGCAAACTCTGTGGTTCCCTATACCTAGGTGGATAATCCTGGGAGACTTTAACGCATGGGTCGATACACACTCTTCCCAATTAGGAACTGAGCTACTTCTCTCCATGAATGAACTGGGCTTCTCTCAAGCCGTCAGCCTCCCTACCCACAAAAAAGGACACACTTTGGACCTCATTTTCCATTCAGAACTCCTAATATCCAATGTGGAAATTGATCCAGTAGTTTGGTCAGACCACCACACTGTCCACTTCTCCTTTACAGCACCGGCTACAAAACACCAAGTGAAAGAACTAATAAAATATCGTTCCTTGAAAGGTTTGACACCCCAACACCTTCAGAACAGCCTCAATCTAGGCGGACTGACAGATCACAACTTAGGCCTTGAATCCATGGTCCTTAAATATAACCACAATGTCTCAGCCGCTTTTGACGCCATAGCTCCCTTTAAGATTAAATGTTCCGCACCATTACATCACGCTCGCTGGTTTGACAACTCTATAAAGGAACTAAAGAAACAGGGACGCAGACTGGAACGAAGGTCCCTGATGACAAACTTTCCCTAATTGCTCACCTGAAAAAATATCAAACGATGATTAACAAAAAGAAGTCCTTATTCCTGTCTCACGAAAGTGCAAATGCAGCCAACAGACCTGCCCAACTCTTCCGCACGGTTGACAGTCTCTGCAATCCATCTTGCAGGAAATCCAGCATCAAACCTTCACAGGAACTGTGCGAGAAATTTGCCCACTTCTTCTCAGACAAAGTCTCCTCCATACGATCTGCCATTCAATTCACAGCCCCAGAAACCCATGCAGAGCCATATAACAGGTGCAAAAATAGCCTACCACCATGGTCTGATTTTAAGGTAATCACTGAAAAAGACATCTTGGATATCCTCTCAAACTTTCGCTAGACTACCTGCGATCTGGACCCTGGCCCCACTAAGTTCATGTTGAAATGCCCTGAACTATTTATACCGGCATTCCACAAAAAAGTCAACGGTTCCTTACAAGAAGGGTGGTTTCCCTCTACTCTGAAAGAAGCAATCGTCAGGCCACTACTCAAGAAACGATCCTTAGACCCAGATGCTCTAAACAGCTACAGACCTGTCTCAGACCTCCCGTTTCTAGGAAAAGTTATTTAAAAGGCTGTCTACCTCCAACTTGAAGCCAGGCTTTCCAGAAACAACATCCTTGACCCTCTTCAATCTGGCTTCAGGAAATATCACAGCTGTGAAACAGCCCTCAGCCAGATTTGCAATGATCTGCTCATTGCAAGAGACAAGGGTCAATGTTCCATCCTGATTTTGCTCAACCTCTCAGCAGCTTTTGACACAGTCGATCATGAAATCTTGCTCAACAGGCTACAAGAGTACTGTGGCATAGATGGCATTGTTCTCCGGTAGGTTCAACTCCTTCCTGGCTGGCAGAACACAAACGGTAGCCTTAGGGCCCTTCCTCTCCAACCCTGTTCCACTAAAATACAGTGTACCTCAGGGCGCAATATTATCCCCTTTACTTTTCACCATATACATGTTGCCACTTGGAGAAATCATACAAAAACATGGCCTGACGTATCATTGCTATGCTGATGACACCCAGCTATATTTGTCATTCAAACCTGGCGTCACAGACCCTACTCCACAAATAAATGCATGCTTAGCTGAGCTTCAGGAGTGGATGAATAATAATTGGCTAAAACTTAATGCTGACAAAACTGAGGTTCTTGTTATCAAGGGCCAGGGCTCAACAGCAAAGCAGCCCCAGTCTCAACCAACACCGCTAAGGATAGGGAGCTCAGACCTGAACAACTCAGACTGTGTGTGCAGCCTGGGAGTACTGATTGATGGGAAATTAAGCTTCAGGAATCAAATCTCAGCTGTTGTGAAACATTCCTCCTTTCATCTAAGGAATATTGCAAGGATTAAACACCTAATTCCTTCAGAGGATCTTCCAACCCTAGTTCATGCCTCCGTCACATCAAGGTTAGACTACTGCAACGTCCTCTACACAGGCCTGCATAAGAAAGACTTACACCGCCTGCAATTAGTACAGAATGGCGCCGCAAGGCTGTTAACGAGCCAACCCCGCCAATGGCACATAACACCAACCCTGTGCTCACTTCACTGGCTACCGATAAAATGGAGAATTCTGTTTAAGATTGGCTTACTGACATTCAAATCCTTGCACAATCTGGGCCCTGGATACCTGAAGGACTTGTTGCAACTGCATCACACCCCCCACAATCTTAGATCAAAAGGACGTAACACCTTGATCACCCCCAGAGTCCACCTCAAAACCTTTGGAGACAGAGCCTTTTGTCATGCTGCCCCTACACTTTGGAACTCCCTGCCACACCTAATCAGGACAGCTCCATCCCTGGAAGCATTTAAGTCTAAACTGAAAACCTACCTCTTCAGTCTGGCATTCATGAACATCTGACTATCTCCTCTGTAACACAACCCAGCCTGCAACCCTGTATTAATCTGAGACACAGCTATGCGCTTTGAGTCCTATGGGAGAAAAGTGCTTTACAAATGTTATTGTATTGTATTGTATATGTAAACTGTTTATTTTTCCAATAATACCAAGCAGTCACTTACGTAATCTTCTACTTGCGGCATTGTATGTATAGGAATTAATTGCCAGGTAATGTTGTGATGTAAATATTGATTATCAGTGTTTTGGAACAAACCACCAATATTAGCCTGGGCACTCATTAATGTTCGGTCCACGTCTGTGCTTCTCACATAAAACTATGAGACAAAAAGAATTATTATATCAGTTACTATTACGGTATTTTTTTTACTATTAATGTAACAGATAACAGAATAGTCTCTGGTATTTATATTATTACAGTATATACTATCTAGATGCATTTATATCAGTTTATGCGCCAAAGGAGATAAGGATCCTCAGTAAACATACAGACACACATACACATGCTAGGGACATTTTGACAGGAGGCCACTTAACGGGAAAACTACTTTCTCTTACAGCTTAGAATTTCAAATGCCTAGCATGGGGCATAACTGCAAATCATGGATCCCCCAGTAAAAGTTTGATGGAGCACCCCAATGTATTCTGAGGTGGAAGCAGCCTGCCAGATTATTGTCATGCGCATGGCTCCTTAAAAAAGAGGCCCTATGCAATCTCGAAACACTGACATTATTTATCTTATTACAATAAATGTCATGCAATTAACCAGGGAGGTGCCGTCTTACACTTAATTGATGTGAGATAGGAGTGCCATCATCTACTCCATTTAGCCCTGAGTGCAGGATAACCTATTTTGATTGAATGCCTAGAAATGTTTTTGGTTTAGCACACCGTCCCTGCTTCTACCACAACTTACATCCTCTAATTCTACAGCCACAGTGTCACAGGTTCTTGCTCACCCATAATAACTACTTTCTCCAACCACATATCTTTTATCATGCAGACAATCTGCTTATCGGTTTCCCCCTCAACTGTGTGTCCTCACTATTGATTTACTTGCAATGTATGCTCTAGCCACATCCTACTACTCCACCCCCTTGACCTACTTCTGATCACTCGATTTATCCCACCCAATACTTTCTCCTGTCATCTTCACAGTGCTGCACCCGGTCCTCTGTGTCCTTACTTCAGTTTGTGCTCCCAGCCCAGCCACTCGTCTATCTTACTGACCCCCTTTTGCCTTGTTATCACCAATCTCTTCAATTATGCCCTCCATCCACCCTCACACCCTCCTTTACCACTATTCATTTACTGCCACTACCTCCTGGCTCCTACTTAACCCCACTTTGTGCTTTATCCACCTATCCTACAAGCCCTACCAACTGCATCACTGCCTCCTACCTGCCTCTACTCAACTTCACTTTTTAACATGTGCTGTGCCTGAATGGACACACATTTTCTAATTTACACAAAAGATTCACAGTCGAGTTTGGCATAATTGAAAAAATGAATGTGTATACCTCATGCCTTTTGTAGGTTTCATTCAGAAGTCCGGAATATCTGTTTCTCATGAATCTTCCCAGCTCATAGTGTTGCTGTATTCCAAGCTGTAGAAACATTTCATACAACACAATTTAGGACATTCTGATTACCAGAATTGTATTATTGTTCTACTGCTGTTTGAAATCATAGTTTGATTGTATTCCTTGGTAAATATCACACTGACATTTTAATACTGTCTACTGGGGGCAGCACGGTGGCGTAGTGATTAGCTCTCTCGCCTTGCAGCGCTGGGTCCCTGGTTCGAATCCCAGCCAGGGCACTATCTGCAAAGAGTTTGTATGTTCTCTCCGTGTCTGCGTGGGTTTCCTCCGGGCACTCCGGTTTCCTCCCACATTCCAAAAACATACGGATAAGTTAATTGGCTCCCCCTAAAAAAAAAAAAAAAACATTGGCCCTAGACTACAGTACTTACACTACATAATATAGACATATGGCAATGGTAGGGATTAGATTGTGAGCTCCTTTGAGGGACAGTTAGTGACAAGATATATATATATATACACTGTACAGCGCTGCGTAATATGTCAGCGCTATTTAAATACTAAATAATAATAAATAATAATAATAATAATACAATTTGTGTATTGTACTATATTGCTTCAATAAATCACTGAGGCAGAAAGCACCACAAGTAAAACCAGCAAGCCATTATGTTTTTGTTTTTCACATGATCAGCTAGAGGAAAATACGTTATTGTGAAAGACATTCAGTGTTATTTAAAATTAAAGTGGCCCCATAATATTAGATTATTGTAAGTAAAATTGGTACTATGATTGTAAACCATTGTTACCTTATTAACTCTTCCCACTGTTTCCTATTGCATTCTGTTTGGACCCAACACTGACGTAGTGTTTTGGCTAAGATAATTGTTTGGCTACAGAGGAGGGGAGAAGATTAAGAGAAGTCATATTGTAAATCCTGACGCTTTTCATCTCTTGAACTCTGTGGCTAGATCCCCCAAATTCTCATTAGTGTAGTTAAATGATAAGTTTGCAGCTTCACGGATAACCAAGGCAACTCCAGAGGTAAAAGAACAGACTGAGAAATTGTCTTTCATTGACTGAGACTGAAAAATTGCCTATCATTGTTGATGTGATGTTACTTTGAAACAATTGCTTCTCTAAAGCTATTACACGCTTTCAGAAATCTAAAGTGAAGCGTACCTCAATCTTAAATTTGAAGATAGAAAATATAGATTGATCAGGTGTGCAGGAGCTGCAGTAGATTGGAGGCCTATAGTGTTGCACTGAATTGGACAGTGCAACGCTGAGGTTAGATAGATGTTCAATAAATTCCATGCAGAAATGTACTGATCTATGTGCAGTGTGTGGCGGGATTCAATCAGATCAGAGAGGGATTGATATGTTTGCCACATTGGGTTGCAATCTATGCCACCATAGGATCATTGCTGAGATTGTTCATCTATGGTATTGTGTTAACACCTGAATGCTACACACCAGCACAATGTCAAAACTTCTGCTTTTATAAAGGCGGTCACCACTGCTGATGATCAAATAATCACGTAAATTTGATCATCAGCTCCTGGCTACAACTGCCCCTCTTAATTCCTGTGGAAGTGGATAGGGTTTACTTACTGTTCCAGCAGCATTTTGACTTGGGGTCCTTTCACACTTACCGTGGTCTGTTGTGTCACATAAAAGTGCTGCATCCCGTTGCAGTGATAGCTCTATGGCAATGTCACATTGAACGCAGAGTTGCTGGTACCGTCATGGCAACGCAAGATTAACTGCGTGTGGTAAACCCGAAACGAAGCTTACTTTCATTGGAAAGTATGCATCACAGTATGGTCACACCGCAGCGTACTGTACGGTGCAACCTTTCAGGATCGTTGCGGTGCAATCGTATAACAATCACAGCGGAACGCATTAAGGGCTTGATTCACTAAACCATGATAACTCATAGCACGGCCGCGCTAGCGTTTTCGCACACAATCGTGAATAGATTCGCGATTGCGCTCGGAAATTCTTGATTGCGGGCAAAAACGCTAGCGTGACCATGCTATGAGTTATCACGGTTTAGTGAATCAAGCCCCAAGTGTGAAAGGGGCCTTAGTGTTTGTGAAATAAAAAATGACAGGTCTATTATGTTATCTGTTTTTGTTCATCTAAGGTTGTACTAACCTAATTTTAAGACTTGCAAAAAACATGCAAAAACAAATTGGACACAGATTTTAAAAATAAATCTAACATTTAGTAACAGCGTGCAATGAGAATTCTCATTTGGAATGTTATTTTATGGCTTGGAGTTGGAAGGTGGCCAAACACTTTTATGCAACATACAGGGAGCTTAGAGTAGAGGCAATTACAGAAGCCAACAACATGGTGGTAATTTTTATAAAGGTTAAGCGAAGTGAAGTGCTCTTCACTAGAAAGATCCAGTTCTGTGGAGGGGAATTACAGAGAATTTCAGTTGAATACTTGAAATGAGAACAGGTTCACTTTCAATTATTTTCAGCAACTAAATGATAATAAGGGAAACCTGAGTGAAGTATGGTAAACTGTGCTGAGTGGACAATGGGATCTGACATATTTTTTGATAATGTTGCTTGCCTTCCTGACTGCCTTATCTGAGTAGTTCTTGTTTCATTGATCTGCAACAAATATGGAGCCAGTGAATTCACAATGAACTCCTGATCTGCATACTTGTTCTTGTTCACAGTAACATAATAACACGCCATCTTTTGTTGCAATACAAGCTACCCTTATCAACCAAAACTCTAAAATCACCTCCCTAATATTGTGTAGATCTCCTTGTGCCACCAACAAAGCTATGGCCCTTTCACTTACTGACCCCACAAGACTTCTAAAGTTGCTTTGTGGTATCTGAAACCAAGGCATAAGCAGCAGGACCATTAGGTTGGGGATGTGGAACTCTAGTCCTCAAGGACCAAGGTCTTTACACATTTTTGGCCCAGCTCAAATTAATTGATAAGAAAGGTATAGTTTATCAAGTAGAATACATTTCTCCCTTTCTCAGTCCTTCCTAAACACAGGATATGGCCCTCGAGGACTTGAGTTCAACGCCTGTGCTTTAGGTTCTGTAAAGTGAGAAGTTGGGCTTTAACGAATCAGACTTATTTCTCAAGTACAACCCACAGATGAAGAATTGGAATGCGACCTGGTAATGACTTTGTGGTGTAATTTTGATGCATAAATGCACTTAGAGGGCATGTTTAGCAGTGGACACAGGTCAGCAGGGGCACTCTGACTGGTTTGCATCTATGCAGCCCCATACACAGCAAGCTTCAATTTGCTGCGTTTTGACACCTTCTTCTCATGGCTAGCAATATGTCTTTCAGCAATGTTTCTTTACTGTACTCTACTATAAAATTGGACGAAACAGGCTAAACGTTGCTCCTCCCATGCCTGAATGAGCCTTCGGTACTCATGAACCTGTTGATGCTTCACTGGTTGTCCTTCAGTGGGCAACTATTGATAGGTTCTAGCTACTGCATACTGGGAAAACACCACAGGGACTGCTGCTATGAAGATGCTCAGTGGTCGAGCCGTCACAATATGGCCCTTGTCAAAGTAACAGAGATCTTTATGCATTTCCATTTATCCAGCTTTGAACACATTATTTTTAAGAATTGATGGTTTGCTTGTTGTCTGTCTCATTTAAAGAGACTCTGAAGTCTCTTAAAATTCAGCTTTTTATTTCAAAAATGTGTTTAACATCATTCCTCTAACTAAAACGCCGCATCCCGTGGCTGGACTCTAACTAAATTCCCCCAAACTCCCCTCGCAAAATCCACGACTTTCTTGGTCGTGGATTTTGCTGCCCTGTGCGCTTCCGTGTGAGGCAGAGCTAGCAGCCGCAGCTTTGCCTCCTTATACGTCTATCAGTGTGTCTCTCCGCCTCTCTCTCAGTGAAGGAAGACTGAGAGGGGCGGGGAGAGGTGGCAATCCGGACTGATAGATGCGTGGAGAGGCAGAGCTGCAGCTGAAAGGAAGTGCTGCTGGGATTGCAGGAATTTAGTTAGATTCCAACCACGAGGATGCGGCATTTTAGTTAGGGGAATGATGTTAAACACATTTTTAAACAACACACACACTTGCCCCCATGCACTTTGCACAAGCACCCTTCTGCAGACCCACACGCACAACCGCGGCCCACTTAAGCACGCTGCGTCTAAGGTCACGGCACCACACCTGCTCATGGCCACTTGCTGTGCTAGCATGGCAGGCACCTGACACATTCTTAAGGATGCAAGGACACAGGCAGAGGTAGTTTCATAATATAGGATTAGGGGTGCTGTGAGGGGGATGAAATGTTATATTACTTGAAGCATTTACCTTCCATATTCTACTGTGTTTTAGCTGAAAGATGGCGTAGCATAAAAACAAGAACATGAAATAAAAATGCTTTGTCAATCCCGGTTTTTATGCCAATACCGCTGCCAGGTAAAACATAGTACAGTGTGGAGGGTTAATATAATAGGCTTGCTCTAATTACATCCCATCCCTTGATAGAAGCCATTTTAATGAGATCAATAGATACAGCAGCACCTGTCACTTGTTTCAATGTAGTGGCTTATCAGCATAGCTTTAGTAATTTAATGTTATAAATTCTACCTCCATGTTTTTGTCTGCTACTATGGTTTATAGCAATTAGGGATGCTCATTCGGATTTCGCGGAATTGAAATTTCTGAATTTCCAATCGGAACTCGGAAATCAGAAAACGGAACTAGGAAATCGGATTTCTGCAGAAATACTGCATTACTGCAATTCAATAATTTTAGCCCAATCACAGAACTGGAAATCAATGGACCAATCAGAGAATGCAAAAACAACTCGAAAGTATTTGGCCAATCAGAGAATGCAAACAATGACAAAAAAAAACAAAAACACTACTCGGAAATCGGAAACCGATCGGAAATCGGATTTCTGTATAAAAATTGCATTACCACAACTTGGTATTTTTAGCCCAATCACAGAACTCGGAAGCATTGGACCAATCAGAGAATGCAGAGTCAACTCGGAAGTATTTGGCCGATCAGAGAATGCAAACAATGACTCCAAAAAAAATACTCGGAAATTGGAAATCCGAACTCAGAAATCGGAAACGATCGGATATCTGTGAAATCGGTAATCGGCATTGGCCGAAGTCGGAATTTCTGCAGGATCGGAAATCAGCATTTCTGACCATCCCTAGTAGCAATCATTTGTTTCCTGAACAGGACTTCACAAAATTCCTATCTCACTGCTCTTATCCAGGACCGGTTCTCTCTTGAAGCAAGGTGAAACATTTGCATCAGGCACAGAGATTACAGGGGCAGCATGTTTGTACTGTGTTTACACTAACAGCATGCAGTCAGAGTAGGAGGAAAAGCAAAAGTAGAGCAAGGGGAAAATCAGCTTGTTGTGCTGTGTGAGGAGTCTGACAGTGAGTGAGGAGGGGGAGCCAGGAGAGCAGCAGTGTTTCATTTGAGGAGGTGGCACTGCTATCCTGACTGAGGAGGAATGGAGAGGCTGAGGGGAACATTTTGTTTCTCACAAACTCGATTCAGTCAGCCAGTGTGTTATTGTGTTGAGCTGCAGCATGCCATGTGAGTACATTAAATGAAGCAAAGTAAATTGTCGGGTGCTGTGCGATCATTTCAAATCTGGAAGGGGGGAGGGGGCCCGCGTACATCAAAAAAGGGCGTTGGGAAAAAAGGGCGCGTGGTGTAAACGATAAGCAGTATTATCATGTATAAAAATATTGTGTAGAATTTCGTTTACAAATAGTGTTTTAAGAATTTATAAATCATTAAATAATGTGTATGAAATCGGCAATTCTTAAAACGTTAATCTTCCCTGTTTCTAAACTGAAACTTAGAATTACGTTTGTTAAAAAAAAACAGTAATATTTGTTTAAACATTATAATTATATATTGTTATGAATAATCTTGATTTATTGTTTATTATTATAATAAAATGTGAAAATATTGTTTATAACAATGATATTAATATAAGTACATTCATAATAACTGTTAATTAGTATTATTAAAATTGTACTAAAACTATGCCTAACCCTACTCTCACACAGAACCCTCCCTGTACCTATCCCTAACCCCTAGACCCCCTGGTGGTGCCTAAACCTAAGACCCCCCTGGTGGTGCCTAAACCTAAGACCCCCCTGGTGGTGCCTAAACCTAAGACTCCCCTGGTGGTGCCTAAACCTAAGACTCCCCTGGTGGTGCCTAAACCTAAGACCCCCCTGGGGGCAGAGTCGGGACAAGGTCCTCCAGCACCCAAGGCTGAGACACCAAAGTGCGCCCCCCCCCCATCCCTGCCACCCCAGCCGTCACACACTGATTGCTATTAGACTAAGAGGGCCACAGGGCCCACAACCTCCCCAACACCTTAATATCTAGTTATCTGGCTTGCAGTCACTGCTATGTATCCCCTTTTCTTATTTCTTTCTGCTTCAAACACAATTCGGAATGACAGCTGAATGAATTCTGCGCCCCCTCCTACACTGCGCCCTGAGGCTGGAGTCTCTCCAGCCTATGCCTCGGCCCGGCCCTGCCTGGGGGTGCCTAAACCTAAGACCCCCCTGGTGGTGCCTAAACCTAAGACCCCCCTGGTGGTGCCTGAACCTAAGACCTCCTATGGATAATAATGTTTTACAAACATTAATAAATAAAAAATGTAAATAAAAAAATGTAAATAATTTTTTTGGGTGGATAATGTTTTAGAAATGTTTTACAAATAGTGATTGTAAAAAATATATTGCAATTTACGTTACGTACTGATCGCTTTATTCTGTGACTAATAATGTTTTACAAACAGTAAGGGTTAAAATGTTAAATAATGTTTTAATTAAACAGGATAAATATGTGTAGCATTTTTATAAACGTTATTCGTCACGGGCTCATTTTGTAAAGTTAAATCATCACAAGCACAGTTATAAAAAATTAAGAATCTCCGGGCGCCGTTTGTAAAACATTAATAATCTCCGGCGGCCCTTTTTCCCTGTTCGGCGCCCATTAAACGATATTTATAATGGGAGTGAATGGGGCGCCCTTTTTGTCCACTTGTCTCATGCGCCCAAATCTCCTGCTTCCAGGGGGCCCTGCTCATATCACTAGGTCCTTGCTTTCCTAGACATCTTCACACAGTAGGAATGATCAATTAGATGCAAATGATTTCTCCTTGCATTCAAATTTCATGTAAATTTTATGCAGCTTGAACTTAGGCAATTAGAGTACATTTTTAGCCCTTAATTTTCGTTGTATCAAATTCAAGTGTAAGTTGAATGTTTGGCCAGATCTTATTCATCTGGTCAAAAAAAGCTTGTAATTCCTCACCAGTGCCATATACCTATTTTGCATAAGTTGCACTAAACACCAATACTGCACTACAGCGAAGAAGGATCGAGCTGTAGTTTTCAGCAGAGCTGTTTCTAGTCAGTGTTTCTAATTCAGGTATATAATTATTATTATTATTATTTAGTATTTATATAGCGCCGACATATTACGCAGCGCTGTACAGTGTATATATATATATATATTGTCTTGTCACTAACTGTCCCTCAAAGGAGCTCACAATCTAATCCCTACCATTGCCATATGTCTATATTATGTAGTGTAAGTACTGTAGTCTAGGGCCAATTTTTAGGGGGAGCCAATTAACTTATCTGTATGTTTTTGGAATGTGGGAGGAAACCGGAGTGCCCAGAGGAAACTCACGCAGACACGGAGAGAACATACAAACTCTTTGCAGATAGTGCCCTGGCTGGGATTCGAACCAGGGACCCAGCGCTGCAAGGCGAGAGAGCTAACCACTACGCCACCGTGCTGCCCATAATGTGATGACAGTTTCCCTTTAAAGGATAGTTTCAAAAATGAATTGCAATACAGTATAAGCAGTGGTGAAAAGTATGCTGTAAAATGAATGAAAAATACATTCAAAAGACATATTAGCCTATTTATACAATACCTCTGTCAGCTGTCCAAAGCCATCAGGCCAAGAGTCTTCTTTATATTTGTCATTTGGGTACGTTGCAATGGGGCTCCTGTCGCCATGGCGAAACACCTGAAACAAAGCACAAAGCCTTGTGACATTAAATTGACAACTTTTCCTACAGAATACTGTAAATAACACAAGCCTAATTTGGAAGCTGTTACATTTGTCTATAGTCAGTCATTCAAATTGACCCGCTGAAAGCCACAACCTGGTAGGCAGTGCATACCCACGTATACTGTATATGAAACACACACCATAGTTGCTCCAACTATTGCCTGATGAAGCAGGACTGAACCCGCGAAACGTGTTTTTAAAATAAAGCTCTGATTGATGATGAAATCTGCTTGCATCACTGATTATACCTTCAGGGGCAAATCCAGGTTTTTCAAGGAGGGGATTCCTGAAAGGTCTCCCTCAGCCATGCACAATACAGTATAATAATATGGTAGGACATCATGCTGGGTACACATAATGCAATTTACCATCTGACCGACCGGCGGACAACGGGGATCGATCAGGAGCAGTTTGGATACAGATAATAATGAGGGCTATGAAAGGGAAAGTGAAGCATTCACACAGCAGGGCACAGGGCTGTGCTCATACCTGACTCTCTTAAGTTGCCCAGAATTGCTGATCCATGCTCTGTACACACTCTGCTGCTACATCCAAAGTCAACTGTAGCAGAGAAAGAAAGGGGGCAGCTGAAATCCCCCCTGCGTTTTCCTATGACCTCTGTTTTAAAAAAAATGCCACGTCAATGCCATCATTACATTAAAACATACTAGGCACTACTCTGCTCAGCGAGAGTAATTTACTAAAGCTCCGGTAGGTGCCAGTGAATTTTGATGTGAGTAAATTCTTGATTGCGATATTTATGAGAAAAAAAATGTGTTAGTAGGAGTGTCGGAAGCCTCATTAAGATACATGACAGATTTATTAACCATTTACAAATGGATTTAATGGGCTGATGTCCCGGGCAATCGCCACAGTGAACACCAACTTCCTATCCAGCTGTTCAAGTAGCTGGAAAAACATAGAGTGAATGTACGGCTTCCCTAATAAATTGAGCAATCCACATGGACTTCAATAGCAGGTAAGTACAGTTCCCAAGTGGCACACCTTTCAATGGTATTTAGGGAGCATGACCTAGGTGCGTAGCCAAGCCAACCAACCAAACTTGCAAAAGCAGTAAGTCAGGTCAGCGCACCAAATTGCTTTCTGAAGCTCTAAAGTGTAATTCATCAGCAGTCTACAATGACAAAGCTCACAGTAGTTTCCAGGCCCCAAGGAGTCACCTTCTTCAGAGCACAATGTAGTCAGTCTTCAGCACTTTTCATTTAAACCACACATTGACAAACTATCCTCCTCTTGTCGCCTCCACCTAAAAAACATCTCCTGCATCCACCCTTTTCTCACACAGGACACTACTAAACAGGGGCGTTTCTAGGGTCCTTGGAGATCGGGGGCACCTGTGGGCACCAGATGGAGAGGTGTGCCGCGGCAAAAATGGGCGTGGCCATGATGTAAGTGGGCGTGACCATGGGTGGGGCCAAATGTACATGAACTTAGCAGCGGTGTAAGCTACAGATAACGGGCCTGCCCATCGAAATATTGGATGGAGCCCCCTGTCCTTTATTTAGATAATTTACACTCAGTATAGGCATAGATCAAAGATGTATACGCACATACAATTTTGATTGGTCAATCACTGACCCCCAATTTTACCAACCCCATGCAGTAAGTGGGCCAACAGACAATGAATTTTATGAACAGAGCTAAAATTGGCTAATCGAAATTGTATGTGTGTACCAGGCTTTACAGTTATTCCTGTATATACTGAAAGTAGCAGGGATCAGCATACAATACAGCTGGTTTACAATAGGTAAAGGCACAGAGTAACACCTTACACTGTACACACTGGAGGTAAATCAGCACACAGTGCAGGCACTAGAGAACAGCGTATACTGTACATACTGTAGGCAGCAGAATTCAGCACACTGCAGCTAGCATGCCAAAAATATGAGGATCACGTTGTGCGGCGTGCTTATCGCGCCGCACCGAAAAATGGGTGGGCCATGGACCAGAATATAGGTGTGGTAACGGGTGGAGACAAATTTACATGAACCTAGCAATGGTGGGACATTAGATTATGACAGTGGTGGCGAACCTTTTGGAGGGCGAGTGCCTAAACTGCAACCCAAAAGTCACAACAGCAATTTAAACTAAATACTGTACAAACGTTTTAACTCATACATGAACATTATGGAAAATCCAAGTTGAAAATAAACTGTGAAGATAAACAATTTCATCCATCCTACTCCTGAAAAATGTATTCAATTTTTTAGAACCTCCCAGTTTTATTTTCTGTTTTAAAAAGCTAAAAAAGTAGGTTTAATGCTATTGTCTCATATGATAAGGATTCAGCTTTTCCCATAGTCTCGCAGTTAGCAATCATGCGACCCCCAACAAGACAAATTCAGCAATCATGAGGCCCCCGACAAGACAAATTCAGCAATCGTGTGGGCCCGACATGACAAATTCAGCAATCGTGAGGCCCCCAACATGACAAATTCAGCAATCGTGAGGCCCCCGACATGACAAATTCAGCAATCATGAGGCCCCCAACATGACAAATTCAGCAATCATGACGCCCCCAACAAATCACGAGGCCCCCAACAAGACAAATTCAGCAATCATGAGGCCTCCAACAATTCATGAGGCCCCCTCAAGACAAATTCAGCAATCTTGAGGCCCCCAACAAATCATAAGGCTCCCAACAAGACAAATTCAGCAGTCATGAGGCACATAAATAGACGGCATTTCACATAAATAGGCAGAATGCCCCCTTAATATGGTAGCCCCCCAAGTTAGGTAGTGAGTGACATGGACCCCCAGGTTAGCTAGTGAGTGACAGGCGCCTCCAGTTAGGTAGTGAGTGACAGGGACCCCGATAGTGAGTGCCAGGGAGCCCCTTTAGGTAGTGAGTGAGTGACAGGGATCCCCTTTAGGTAGTGAGTGAGTGCCAGGGAGCCCCTTTAGGCAGTGAGTGAGTGCCAGGGAGCCCCTTTAGGTAGTGAGTGAGTGCCAGGGAGCCCCTTTAGGCAGTGAGTGAGTGCCAGGGAGCCCCTTTAGGCAGTGAGTGCCAGGGAGCCCCTTTAGGCAGTGAGTGAGTGCCAGGGAGCCCCTTTAGGCAGTGAGTGAGTGCCAGGGAGCCCCTTTAGGTAGTAAGTGAGTGCCAGGGAGCCCCTTTAGGCAGTGAGTGAGTGACAGGGAGCCCCTGCCGCCGCCGCTCCCCCCTTACCTCGCACTCGCAGCCAGCAGACCTCAGGATCAGCGGCGACCCGACCAATATGAGCGGGCGCCGGACGCACCCGCTCTATATGCAGAAGTGATGTCACTTCCGCATATCAATGCGGGCGCTGGGTCCTAGCACCCGCACGAATGGTCGCCGCCTGATCGAGGTCTGAGTGACGCGGCGGCGGCTGGAGGGAGCCGCGGACAGAGGGGGTGAGCGGCGCCTGTCAGAGACAGGCGCCGGGATGCAATGCACCCGCCCAGCCGCGGCCCTGCGGGCACCCCTGGGGAAGAGATCCATGGCACCCCAGGACAGATTGGGGGCACGTGCCCCCCAAAATAGGGCTAGCGACGCCCCTGCTACTAAACTTCTAGTGCATGCCTTGATTATTTCACGACTAGACTATTGCAACTCTCCGCTCTGCGGCCTCTCGCCCACTATTTAGCTCCTTTACAGTCCATCATGAACTCTGTTGCACGACTCATCCACTTCTCTTCCCGTTTCTCCAACCCAACCCCCCTTTTTCAGCCCCTTCACTGGCTGCCAGTTACACAAAGGATACAATTTAAAATCCTTACTCTTGCCTACAAACTCTCTACAACGTAGCTCCTTCATATCTAAATCAACTTATTAGATACCATCCTACATGCAATCTCCACTCTACTAACAATATCCTTCTGTTTTCTTGCCTGCTCACCTCTTCTCACTCCCGCTTACAAGACTTCTTTCGATCCTCTCCCCTCCTCTGGAACACTCTCCCTCAACACATCCGCCACTCAGCCACACTTACTCTTTTTAGGCGCAATCTGAAAACTCACCTCTTCAGGCAAGCATACTCTCCTACCTAGGACACCTCGCCCACTTTCCACCATTTCTACCACCCCATACACAGCTTCCCTTTACTTACTGTCCTATACCTTAAACCTTTAGACTGTAAGGCCTTTCAGCCAGGGCTCTCTTCCCCTTTTGTCTCACAATGCTGTGTAATGGGTATACATACCCCCACCCCTGTGTAAAAATATGTAGTTAATTTGTTTACTGCATCAGCTGTTATCCACTCTTGTATTGTATTAACTGTTGTATGTTTATTTTTGTATTGTTATACCCTGTATGCTGTTGTACAGCGCCACGGAAGATGCTGGCTGGCACTATATAAATCAATAATAATAATAATAATGATAACTTTTGCACAATGTTGAAGAGTGCCTTGCAAGGTGAAGGGGCAGAAATCACTCCCACCACAATGCACCTTTGTCCCAATATTTTTATATTTTTCTCCACCTCTGTGCCCCTCAGAAATAGGGCAGGTGCCAAAAAATCAGGGGCATAAGGTGCTTTCTCTCACTGCCCTCTTAATAAGTGGCCAACCAAACAACCATCCATACCCACATTTAAAAGTAAAAGTGGTCTTTTCCAGACACCTACTTATTTATTAGAGTTAAAATAGTAAAAATAAAAAAAACACAATTTTTTTTTTACCTGAAATAAGACGCACATACCATAATTATATTTAAAATGAAATGATATTAAAATCAGCATCATAAATTCAAACTCATTTTATTATTATTATTTTTTTTATATTGTAGTTCTTCATCCATGTTATTCTTTCTCACTAAAATGTCATTGCAGCTAAAGGTCACCATTGTTACATTGTACTAGAATAATTCAAGCACATAGGCTTAGGGGTTCTCTGTCATTTGTTAGTGCTTAACAATAAGACAGCAATTCTTCAGTCAAGCCAAAATAACACAGCCGGAGAGCATAAGAACAAGGATAAAGAAAAAGAACTAGAAAAACGACTCACAGAGAGCATATAAAACTCACCTGGGAAGTAACAGAAGATCATAGACAAACCTCTAAAGCTACACCCTCACCTCGCGACACAGGAAGAGGGATCCCGGCAACGTCCCACGATGACGAGCACTCACCGATCCATTTTTTGGGCGGTGGGTATGCGCACTGTCACGCAACGACACATGTCGGGCACGAATGAGACTTCAAGCAATCGCTGCACTTTGTGCAGGAGATCCAATCTGTTATTATCGCAGCGCAACATTAACGTCATTGCTCATGATGATTACAGATCAATCAAAATTGGAGGGAAGTACATTTGATCATCCCAATTCCAATGGGCATTATATAAAATACATAGGCTAATAGTATGTGTACAGTGAAGTATGTAAATCAGTGAGGTAAGGAGCTTGATTCACTAAACCGTGATAACTCAAATATCACACCTCATCAACGATATCACACCTTATTAAAGTTAACACGCCTTATCAGAGTAGCAAAGCGGGCACTACGAACCCGCAAGGGACTCAGGTCAGTACGAGTGCCATTGCCAATTAGCAGGCATAAGTTCGTAGCTCTCGCTATGCTACTCTGATAAGGCATGTTAACTTTGATAAGGTGTGATATCTTTCATAAGGTGTGATATTTGAGTTATTACGGTTTAGTGAATCAAGCCCAATATGTGAAATGATGTGTGAGTGGAATGCAAACCAGGCACAGGATGATGGGAATCCTTTCTTAAGCCACAGCACAAAAAAATGGTTTTGTCTCACAAATCAAACCAGTTTTCATTTTATCTTAGAAACAAGGCGGCTGAAAGGCTGGTGGCTTGCTATAGACAGTAAATCTACCCTGCACTGCACAACTTTTTCATGGGTCTTCTGTTTGCACAGGGAATATTTCTTTTTTTTTTTTCTTTTTTTTTTTTCTTTTTTTTTAAAATAATTTTTATTCCAAGAAAGCTTTGTAACAATCACTGTTTGTACATTTCAGCAATATCAAAAATAACAGTAGATCAGAACATTTTTAATGTTAACAGTTACAGTATTATGATTAAAGGAAATTCTTCTTCTAGATAGTCCAAGTCTTTTTTGCATATTTTAGCTTTCTTTGCTTTTTCTTATTTTTATTTTTCTTTGTTCTATGCATAGTATAAACAGAATAGTCATTGCTAGATTGCGATGGTTCCAGTGTAATCATGACCTATGTGCAAGATAACCCCAAGAGCCCATATGGGGCTAATAAACTGGGCCCAGTACTATACTACATCAACCTTCCCTCGCCAGAGGGAATGTGTCTAATCAAATATAACACAGCAATGACCTTAACATTCTCTAAAACTACAGCATACAGATCCTGATGATGTTATTATTCCCATCACATCTAACATTATCACATCAGTTTTAACCTTTAGCTTTATTCAATCTAGATCTGTCAATTAGATCCACACAAATATCTATGGCTTTTTCCTGTGGGCAAGGTATGTATTACAGACTTGGTCTAAAATATTCCATTCTGTGGGCGTGTCAGCGTAGAAAGAGAGAATGAAAGGGGGTTCAGATACCAACATCCAGAAACCCTAGAGTGCCCGCAATGTGATTAGTGAGGTACCATTTGGTGTATTTAAATGGTTCCATAAGAGCTAGCAGATCCGTTCCTGCAACATAATGTTTGATGAATGGAGTCCAGATTTTAAAGAATTTAGCTGTATTTTTTGATTTACACTGTTCAGCATCAAATTTGTTGATATACATTAGTTTGCTCATTGTATCAACTAGGTTTCTGGATGTTGGAGGAGATGAGTAAACCCATTGCGTTAAAATACATTTTTTGGCTGCTAGAAAAACCAGATGCTCGAGAGGCTTTAATGGCGTATCTTTATCGCTTGTAGCAGGGTCTATAACATGAAAAAGAGCATCCCAAGGATCATTCCCTCTCTGTATTTTAGTTAGGTTCAGACACATGGCACAAGCCTCAAGCCAGAACTATTGTATAGTGGGGCAAGACCACAATAAGTGGAAGAGGTCTGGGTAAGAGTATGCACATTTCGGGCAGGAGGTCAGGTAGTCCGTCCTTCCCGTTGTTTGTTTAAAGTTAAATGCATAGTATCCTTTATGTATAATTTTCATCTGCATTTCCCTCCATGTTTCCACCGTAATAATTGAACAGACTGTTGTCCGTCCTTTCTCCAGCAACGGGGCCATCACTTCCGTGGTAGTGCGTAACATTTTAGCCCAGTAGGAGAGGTGCTTAAAGGGGGCAGCGCCAAGTTTAAATAGTCTCAGCTCTGTGTACAAGTCAGAAATGGATTTTTTTTCTTGTAGGGGGGCGATAATCTTATAAAATTGCTCATGAGAAGGGAGAGAGGCTTTTGGGCCTGTAGATGCATCTATGTAATGTTTCACCTGGTGATATACCATGACTGAGTTATTGGGAAGCTTATATTTTTTCTGTAATGAGAAAAAGTTTAGCAGATGCGCATCTGGGCCTAATACATCAGCTAAGTTTGTTATCCCTCTTTTCTCCCATATTCTAGAGATACTTGTACCTTGGCCTCCTGGGATGTCTGGAGAGGACCACAGAGGTAATAATGGAGAAATATGACCTGGGAGAGAAATGCATTTACGGAATTCTCTAAAGGCTAAACATGTGTCTCTCAACAAGATATTTTTCCTTATTTTGTCAGGTAGTTTGGTTATTTTAGAATGTAAGATTCCAGCTAGAGACCATGGGGAACATAGTTCCTGTTCAAGAATAGTGTTCGTGAAGAAATTTGTGTGGCCTAGCCAATCTCTAGCATGTCTCAGAATAGAAACCAGATTATATGCCCTAATGTTCGGGAAATTAACCCCAATGCTCTCCCTTGGGTTTTGTAAAAGCCTAAGTGGTATTCTTGCTCTTTTTCCCTTCCACAGAAAATCTTTGAAGGCTCGTGTCATGGTCTGAATATCTTTGTGTCTCAAAAGTATTGGCAAGGTCTGGAGCGGATAAAGAAGTCTACCAAAACTAATCATCTTTATAAGGTGTGACCTACCCAAAAGAGACAGGGGTAAACCCCTCCATTGTTCCAGTTCCGCCACGACCCTTGTAATAATGGGGGTGAAATTAAGAAAATAGAGTTTTGTTGCATCTCTGGGTACTTTTATTCCCAAGTAGTATATATATTCCTTAGCTATCTGAATACCTACATTTTCTGTTAGATACCGCACTATTGATTGGGGTGTATGGGGGTCTAGAAACAAGATTTCTGATTTTGTCTTATTTATATGGAGGCCCGAAAATGTTCCGGGAATATTTCTACAAATATTGTAGGCATTGTTATGAAGGAAAATGACTATGATTAGTACAATTTTTCTGTTAATGTTGCTGGAAGGAAAATAGGTGTCTGACTTGACACATTGGCAGCAATCTCGCTGTCTACAAGTCAACTTACAGCCTGTTCTTTCTGGTTAAAAGTGCATGAACCATTTAAAACTGTGACCCACATTACTTTATATCACATAGCTCCCAACTGTCCCTTTCTTCCTCATTTGTCCCTCTTTTAGGACTGATGTAAAAATATGTGTAAATATTTGCATTGTTCTACTGAAAAATGAGTTTATTTGACTCTAAACTTTATCCCCATCAATTAAATTGATGCATTTCTTATTTTTAAACATTCAAATGAAAGAAATCTACTGATGACAGAAAAGACTTGTGTGATTTGAATGATAAAACTAAATCTTTTGCTTTTGAATTCTTTGTGATATGCATGGCAAGGGGTGTGGTGGGGGCGTGGTTAGAGGTGTGGCAGGGCCGTGTCTTAATGTGTCCCTCTTTCTTATCTCAAAAAGTTGGGCGGTATGATATCAGTCTCTGCATTGGAGCAGAAGGTGGTTTACAGTCACATGTGTGGGCTGGGTTGAAGGAAGGAGGGAAGGTTTGTGAGGGGCCTTGCATATGACCCAGGAAGACACAATCCCACCCAAATGCAAACATGTAAAGTGCATTTATTCTGGGACAAATGTATGTATGTGTACATATGTATTTGAGATTTTACGATTTTTTTCCCTAGTTCCCTCTATGGTCTAACGCATTAAACACAACAGAAAACTAATAGTAAAAACCTGAGATTGGTTTCCAAGCAACTGGAAGAGTTAATACTCTAAGACCCCACTCACACTTAAAAATGAAAACGCAAGCGTTTTGCATTTTTGTGCGCTGTTTTTCCCCCTCCCGGTGCTCCACTGCTCTCTGCGCTTTTGTAAAAATTGCTTTTGTAAGTGCTTTTTTCAGAGCGGTTTTGTAATTCACTCCCTGACGCAAGTTAAGAAGTGAACTCTTTGACCCAGAAAAGAATAAATACAATGTATTTATTCTTAAAAACGCGAATGCAATCGCTGC
The DNA here is from genome assembly GCF_040937935.1 of Hyperolius riggenbachi. Taxonomy (NCBI): domain Eukaryota; kingdom Metazoa; phylum Chordata; class Amphibia; order Anura; family Hyperoliidae; genus Hyperolius; species Hyperolius riggenbachi. Next base: position 131,665,007 of record NC_090650.1, read on the forward strand.
ACAAAGCGATTTTGTGAACGTTTTGCGTTTTTCCTATACCTTCCATTATAGCAAAACACCTAAAAAATGGTACAGGCACCGCTTTGCTGAGTGGATTGGAAACGAACCGCTCAGCTGTGAACTCTCTCATAGGGAATCATTGCACATGCATTTTGTAGGCAATTTTAAAAATCGCCTGCACTTGAAAAAAGGCAGAAAATGCCCCATAATGTGAACAGGCCCTCATGGTAGCCATACATCAGGCGACTTGGTGGCTGATTGACCATCCAATTTGATTATTATAATTCCTTGACCAACAAAGCGACCAATTTCAGGCTGAAATTGACATGCTGCAAGATGTAGGGCCGACTTGCTCGATTGGGTGTGCAGCCGTAACGGCGTGCTCAGTGGCGTACCTAGGGTATTTGGCACCCGGTGCTGGTTATCCACAGTCACCCCCCCCCCCCCCCCGGGCTGTGGAGTCGGTACAAAAATCTTCCGACTCCTCAGTTTATGAAACCACGACTCCAACTCCGACTCCGGGTACCCAAAATAGCTTCAACTCCGACTCCTTAGTCTTAATACTTAACAGGGCTGTGGATTTTGTACCAAAATCACCCGACTCCTCAGTTTATGAAATCAACGACTCCGACTCCAACTCCAACTCCAGGTGCCCAAAATTGCCCAGACTCCGACTCTTCGACTCAGACTCCACAGCCCTGCCCCCCCGTAATTGGGGCTACGTTGCGCAAAAAATGTGTGTGGTCATATACCAAAATGTGGGTGTGGTCACGGGTGGAGACTAGTTTACATGAACTTAGCAATGGTGGGACATTAGATTAGGACAGTGGTGGCGAAAAGTCACTTATCTATCGCAAAGTGCCAACAGCAATTTAAACTAAATACAAACATTTTAACTCATACATGAACATTATGGAAAATCCAAGTTGAAAATAAACTGTGAAGATAAACAATTTCATCCATCCTACTCCTGAAAAATGTATTTTTTTTTTTTTTTAAAACCCCCCCAGTTTTATTTTCTGTTTTAAAAAGCTAAAAAAAAAAAAAAAAAAAAAAAAAGTAGGTTTAAAGGAGTTATCCGGGCAGTTTTAATAAAATGAACGCCCCAAGCTCCCAGGACCTCCCTCGCCGCATCTCTGCTCTCAGCCGTTCGCCGGAGGCTAAGAACTACTACCACCTGCGCAGTCCGCTCCGGCCCACGTGGCGGTGATTGACAGCGCCGATCGCGCAGGCGCAGTACAGAGCAACCTCCAGGTCGCTCTGACATCATCGCCGGGGACCGGGTCGGAGCTCCGGCGAACGGCTGAGAGCAGAGATGCGGCGAGGGAGGTCCTGGGAGCTTGGGGCTGGAGGAAGCCCCCGGTTAATTTTATTAAAACTGCCCGGATAACTCCTTTAGGGCTGGAACCCACAGGAGCGCTTTTGGCAGCGTTTTGGCAGCACTGCGATACGCTAGCAGTTTGCCAAAACGCTGGGCTAATGTTAATGGATGGGGCAACTTCCACAGGAGCGTTTGCATTTCCCAGAAACGCAAACGCAGGACATGCAGCATTTTGGGAGCGTTAGCGCTTCAATGTAAAGTATTGAACCGCTAGCGGAAACGCTCAGCAAAACCTAAACTGAGCGGTTTTGCTAGCGTTTTGCGGTTCAGCACACTGTAACAAAATGAAAAATAATTCACAGGACCAATCAGGATAAAAACGCAAAACGCAAAACGCTACGCACCCGCTGGGCAAAAAAATACAATGTTGCAAAACACGACCAAAAACGCGCATGAATCCGCTTGCAAACCGCTCAGACAAAACGCTAGCGGTTGCGTTTTGCGTTTGCGGTTTTCAGTGGGTTCCAGGCCTCAATGCTATTGTCTCATATGAGGTTGATTCCGCTTTTCCCATAGTCTCGCAGTTAGCAATCATGAGGCCCCCAACAAGACAAATTCAGCAATCTTGAGGCCCCCAACAAATCATGAGGCCCCCAACAAGACAAATTCAGCAATCTTGAGGCCCCCAACAAGTCAAATTCAGCAATCATGAGGCCCCCAATAAATTATGAGTCCCCCAACAAGACAAATTCAGCAATCATGAGGCCCCCAGCAAGACAAATTCAGCAATCTTGAGGCCCACAACAAATCATGAGGCCCCCAAAAAGACAAATCCAGTAACCATGAGGCCACCAACAAGACAAATTCAGCAGTCATGAGGCACATAAATAGACAGCATTTCAAATAAATAGGCAAAATGCCCCATTAATATGGTAGACACCTCTCACCTGGCTTCTGAATTCTCCTCTACTGGCTGCTGTGCCTGGCTGGCAATACTATTTTTGTCTGGATTGGCGATGATGTGTGAGCTGAAAGGCCTGGCAGTGATGCTGTGGCCTGACTGGCGGTGATGCTGTGGCTGGGCTGGCTGGCGGTGATGCTGTGGCTGGACTGGCTGGTTGAAGTAAATGCTGGCCTGACTGGTGGTGATGCTGTGGCCTTTTTGCCAGTGATTCTGGGCTGGTTGGCTGGTGGTTATGTTGGGCTGGCTGGCCTAGATAGTTTAGGTAGTGAGAGGTGCCCCACAGTTTAGGTAGTGCCAGGAGCCCCCCAGTTTAAGTAGTTACAGGAGCCCCCCAGCTCAATTAGTGACTGGAGCCCCCCAGTTCAGTTAGTGACAGGTACCCCCCAGTTTAGGTAGTGACAGGTACCCCCCAGTTTAGGTAGTGACAGGTGCCCCCCAGTTTAGGTAGTGACAGGTGCCCCCCAGTTCAGCTAGTGACAGGTGCCCCCCAGTTCAGCTAGTGACAGGTGCCCCCCAGTTTAGCTAGTGACAGGTGCCCCCCAGTTTAGCTAGTGACTGGTGCCCCCCAGTTCAGCTAGTGACTGGTGCCCCCCAGTTCAGCTAGTGACTGGTGCCCCCCAGTTCAGCTAGTGACTGGTGCCCCCCAGTTTAGATAGTGACAGGAACAGGAAAAGTTGTGACTGGGCACACCATCTTAGGTAGGGTGCTTGGTATTGTGGTATAGGCAAACCACCAAAGTATAAGTCCAGAATTCAAATATACCAGCACTCCAGCTTTCTCAAAGAATCACGCTCTTTTATTGAGCTAACATATCCACAGAAATGACCGACAATTGTTTCGGGGCCTCGCAGGGTCCCCCTTTCTCAAGGCGTGTGTGGTTACCAATATCAATAAAAGAGCGTGATTCTTTGAGAAAGCTGGAGTGCTGGTATATTTGAATTCTAGATAGTGACAGGGACCCCCAGTTTAGATAGCGACAGCGACCCCCCAGGTTAGACAGCGACCCCCCCCGGTTAGACAGCGACCCCCCCCAGGTTAGACAGCGACCCCCCCCAGGTTAGATAGTGACAGGGACCCCCCAGGTTAGATAGTGACAGGGACCCCCCAGGTTAGATAGTGACAGGGACCCCCCCAGGTTACATAGTGACCCCCAGGTTAGATAGTGACAGTGACCCCCAGGTTAGATAGTGACAGTGACCCCCAGGTTAGATAGTGACAGTGACCCCCAGGTTAGATAGTGACAGCGACCCCCAGGTTAGATAGTGACAGGAAACCCCAGGTTAGGTAGTGACAGCGACCCCCCGGTTAGATAGTGACAGCGACCCCCAGGTTAGATAGTGACAGCGACCCCCCAGGTTAGATAGTGACAGCGACCCCCAGTTAGATAGTGACAGGGATCCCCCAGGTTAGATAGTGACAGCGACCCCCAGGTTAGATAGTGACAGCGACCCCCCCAGGTTAGATAGTGACAGGGACCCCCCCAGGTTAGATAGTGACAGGGACCCCCCAGGTTAGATAGTGACAGCGACCCCCGGTTAGATAGTGACAGGGACCCCCCAGGTTAGATAGTGACAGGGACCCCCAGGTTAGATAGTGACAGCGACCCTCGGTTAGATAGTGACAGGGACCCCCCAGGTTAGATAGTGACAGCGACCCCCCAGGTTAGTGACAGCGACCCCCAGGTTAGTGACAGCGACCCCCGGTTAGATAGTGACAGGTACCCCCCAGGTTAGATAGTGACTGGGACCCCCCAGGTTAGATAGTGACAGCAACCCCCAGTTAGATAGTGACAGGGACCCCCAGGTTAGTGACAGCGACCCCAGGTTAGATAGTGACAGGGACCCCCCAGGTTAGATAGTGACAGCGACCCCCCAGGTTAGATAGTGACAGGGACCCCCAGGTTAGATAGTGACAGCGACCCCCGGTTAGATAGTGACAGGGACCCCCCAGGTTAGATAGTGACAGCGACCCCCCAGGTTAGATAGTGACAGGGACCCCCCAGGTTAGATAGTGACAGGGACCCCCAGGTTAGATAGTGACAGCGACCCCCGGTTAGATAGTGACAGGGACCCCCCAGGTTAGATAGTGACAGCGACCCCCCAGGTTAGATAGTGACAGGGACCCCCCAGGTTAGTGACAGCGACCCCCAGGTTAGTGACAGCGACCCCCGGTTAGATAGTGACAGGGACCCCCCAGGTTAGATAGTGACAGGGACCCCCCAGGTTAGATAGTGACAGCAACCCCCAGTTAGATAGTGACAGGGACCCCCAGGTTAGTGACAGCGACCCCAGGTTAGATAGTGACAGGGACCCCCCAGGTTAGATAGTGACAGCGACCCCCAGGTTAGTGACAGCAACCCCCGGTTAGGCAGTGACAGGGACCTCCCAGGTTAGGCAGTGACAGGGACCCCCCAGGTTAGGCAGTGACAGGGACCCCCCAGGTTAGGCAGTGACAGGGACCCCCCAGGTTAGTGACAGCGACCCCCAGGTTAGTGACAGCGACCCCCGTTTAGATAGTGACAGGGACCCCCCAGGTTAGATAGTGACAGCGACCCCCCAGGTTAGTGAAAGGGACCCCCCAGGTTAGATAGTGACAGGGACCCCCCAGGTTAGATAGTGACAGGGACCCCCCAGGTTAGATAGTGACAGCGACCCCCCAGGTTAGATAGTGACAGCGACCCCCCAGGTTAGATAGTGACAGCGACCCCCCAGGTTAGATAGTGACAGCGACCCCCAGGTTAGTTAGTGACAGCGACCCCCAGTTAGATAGTGACAGGGACCCCCCAGGTTAGATAGTGACAGCGACCCCCAGGTTAGTTAGTGACTGCAACCCCCGGTTAGTGACAGGGACCCCCCCAGGTTAGATAGTGACAGCGACCCCCAGGTTAGATAGTGACAGCGACCCCCAGGTTAGATAGTGACAGTGACCCCCAGGTTAGATAGTGACAGTGACCCCCCAGGTTAGATAGTGACAGCGACCCCCAGGTTAGTTAGTGACTGGGACCCCCCCAGGTTAGATAGTGACAGGGACCCCCCCAGGTTAGAGAGTGACAGGGACCCCCCCAGGTTAGATAGTGACAGCGACCCCCAGGTTAGTGACAGGGACCCCCCAGGTTAGATAGTGACAGCGACCCCCAGGTTAGTGACAGGGACCCCCCAGGTTAGATAGTGACAGGGACACCCCAGGTTAGATAGTGACAGGGACCCCCCACTGCCCCAGGTAAGATAGTGACAGCGACCCCCAGTTAGTGACAGGGACCCCCTAGGTTAGATAGTAATAGGGATCCCCGCCAGGTTAGATAGTGACAGGTGCCCTTCACTCGTTGTGCAAATTTGGGATTTTACACCCCCCGTGGCCGTCCCCGCTGACAACCTACCCCCCCCTCACCTCACAGGCCTTCCCCGGTGACAGGCAGGAGCAGCCCAGCTTCAGACCTCAGTATCAGCCGGCGACCAGTATGCGGGCGCACCGAACTCAGTGAACACCACGCCGTATATGCGGAAGTGATGTCACTTCCGCATATCAGTGCGGTGTCCGCTGGGTCCTAGCGCCCGCATTCTGGTCGCCGGCTGGTCGGAGGTCTGAAGCTGGGCTGCTCCTGAGTCCTGCCTGTCACCGGGGAAGGCCCCGGGGGGGGGGGGGGGCGACACACATAGGTTGTCAGCGGGGACGGCCACGGGGGGGAAGTGTAAAATCCCAAATTTGCACAACATGTGCACTGGCGGCAGGGGCGGCAACACAGGACTCCGGGTGTCACCCCCTAAGCATCAAGACACCCGGTGCGGGCCGCCCCTGCCGCTTGACGGTAGGAACGCCACTGGGCGTGCTATATCAGCACAGATGACGAACGGGATCAGTTGAAATTGGCGCCTGAGCTGCCTGTATGAAAAGTATGCCTCCATAGACAACAATGTTATTTCTGCAAATATCGGCTACAAGGTGGTGAAAAGGGCCCCCAAATTTTGATATAGACTACAAGCGGGCGCCCCTTTGTAGCCCATATTTTTTATTCAGCTACAAGGTTTTTGGCTACAGTAGGGTGCCCCTTTGTAGCCCATATTTTTTATTCGGCTACAAGGTTTTCGGCTACAAAAGGGCACCCTACTGTAGCCCATATTTTTTATTCGGCTACAAGGTTTTTGATTCTGTTACAAAAGGGCACCCTTTTATAGCCTAGATTTTTGATTCAGGGGTGCAGGGGGGATTAGAATTAGGCATCACAAGCGGGGGGAGGGTTGGAGTCTTAGGGTTAGGCACCACCTGGAGGTCTTAGGGTTAGGCACCACCAGGGATGGTTAGGGTTAGGGGAAGGTTCTGTGTGAGAGTATGGAGAAGTTAGGTCATAGTAATCACCAGGGGCTGACTTAGGGCTGGTTCACACGGGCGTCTGCCTGGCTTTTGGAGGTGTTGCGTTTGGCGGCGTTGCGGCAGCGTTGCGTTCGAGCTTTTAGTGGCTTTCCGTGGCGTTCAGTTGCAGTCAGCGTTTTTCTCCCCTACAGGGGGACATTAGCCACAGCGTTCACGCAAACGCCGGTAAAAGCCCGGTACAAACCCTCCTATTCACTTGAATGGGAGCGTTTAACACCGAGTCCCGAACGCCGGCAGTAAACGCGGGGCAGACGCCCGTGTGAACCAGCCCTTAGGGTTAGGCACCACCAGGGAGGGGTTAGGCACCAATAGGGCGGTTAGGGTTAGGCCCCATCAGGGGAGGGTTCTGTGTGAGAGTAGGGAGAAGTTAGGTCATAGTAATCACTTTTCTCAGCTATATCTAGAGCCCTTTTATAGCCCAACACATTTTGCCTATAACAGCATCCTTTTTATAAACTAAAACTAGCTTTTTCGGCAGGCACCCTTTGTAGCCGAATTTGGCATATATGGGCTACACCAGGTGCCCTTTGTAGCTGAATTTGGCATATGGGCTACACTGGATGCCCTTTGTAGCCGAATTTGGCATATATGGGCTACACCAAGCAACCTTTGTAGCCGAATTTGGCATATATGGGCTACACCAGGTACCCTTTGTAGCCAAAATTGGCATATGGGCTACACCAGGCGCCCTTTTTGTAGCCGAATTTGGCATATATGGGCTACACCAGGTGCCCTTTTTTCCAGGCGCCCTTTTCAAATGGACGCATCACAAACACAACGAAACCCCCGATGCTGTCCCCTCTAATGTATAAAAAGTGTATGTAATGTGCGTATTTATACATTACCTGTCCTGTGTTGCGGTGCCGTCCATCTTCTCAATGTGCTGCTCTTACATTACCCCCATTCATGCCGTGTGTATGCGGCTGTGGAAGAACGGTGGATATAGGAGATGGACGGGCAGCACGACACGGGACAGGTAATGTATAAATGCACACATACACGCACATTTATACATTACATGCTGTACATACAGTACATACACAGTGGTGAGTCGGCCATTTCCTGAGAGATTTCATGCTGAAATTGATAGGGAATCATCCTGTGGCGTATGAGCAGCTGACAGATCTCTCTCTAATCAGATTCGATTAGAGGAAGATTTGTCTCTTGGTCGTATCTGCTCATCATCGCCAGATGTATGGCTAGCTTTACTTCTTACTTAATTTAGCTGCTAATTGATAAGATTGTCATTGTATAGAATTATTAGATTATCAGATTGTGTTGGAATGGTTCTAAATGGTGTGACCTGTTTATAAAATGCAGAAAAAGTTTCTGCTGCGTCTTGGGGGGAGGGGGGGGGGGGCTTAGCAGAGAACTTTCTCTTCTTTGTGCGCTTCTTAATTACGGTACACTTTAATAACAAATCAATAATATGTCCTGCAGTGGGCAATGATATCAGCTAGCCTCAGGGTGGTTTTACACTTGTGCGTTGCGATTCTCCTGCGGCAAGAGAGGCTGCCGCAAGAAAATCGCAGTGCACCAAAGCCCCTTTCACATTAACGCCAACAGGGTAATGTGCATAGGCCCGCCCCCTGCTAAGTGATATACGTCTTGGGCAGGAAGTACATCATCAGGATTCCCGTCAGTCCATGCATGCGTGCGGCACCTCGCTCCGACGTTCACAAGCACGGTGTTATGATCGCTGCTGCAGCAGGTATTGCTGGCAGTAGTAGTGCTGCTGAGGCAGTTCTGATCTCTTTCCATGCAAGCTGCATAGCTTTGTCTGCCTTTCCCTGCTGTCAGCTTGTGACTGATTATCATTCACCTGTGTGGGAATCTGCATGTCTGCTCCCATTGGATGACCTCAGTATAAAGATCTGCTTCTTGCAGGGTTTCCTTGGGCTATCATAGTTTCAGTGTAAGCTAGTCTTGCTGTTGCTCAGCCCCAGACCGTGTTTCTTGTTCTAAAGATACTTTGCTGGTTTTGCATCATATATTGGTTCATTGCCCATATATATGCATACCAGCACGTTTATTATTTTCCTTGTATTCGTGTTACGTTGATACAACAGTGACGCTGATATATACGTACACGAACTGTTTATATCCTGTGTTCAGTTAGTCAGTTCCAGCACGTTTTGGTGGTTGCGCGTATCGTGATCACCCGTGCTGAGCTAGTTATCCTGTTCCTGGTCCTGTTTGTGGATTGCGTTCATCTCTGCGAAGAGATAACGAATCCTTCTGAATCCTTTCCTGTTACCGTTTGTGGATTGCGTTCATCTCTGCGCAGAGATAACGAATCCTTCTGAATCCTGTCCTGTTACCGTTTGTGGATTGCGTTCATCTCTGCGAAGAGATAGCGAATCCTTCTGAGTCCTGTTCCCTGTATCGTTCCAGTCCTAAGTCAGTGTTCCTGCTTATGTCATATATCGGTTCATTGCCGATATATACATATGTTAGTCAGTCGTTACAAATAGTTTCATTGATAGCTGTAATTGTAATACGCTAGGAAATCATACTTATTGTATATTTATCTGTGTTACATTCATCTATCTTGATCCTGCTATTTCCTGACTATCCTGTCCTGTCTTTGTGAGGCACGCCATCGCCGCAACGCATTGGCTGCCTCATTCCAGTCTGTTTTATTGTGGACGCTTGCTGTCACTAAGTAGTGGCTAGTTAAGCAAGCGTTCATTCTGTCTACCTGTCCTGATCTCCTGAGTTCTGGTTATGCGCTCAGCGCTACTTTACGCTGAGACGTTATCACGAAAGTATTGTTTGTGGCTGTTCGGATCTGCACCGGCTCTGTGCGCCACAATCTCCTATTGGAGTCAGTCCTCTCCTCCACTAAACTGGGGATATCCTGATTCCTTGTGCTGGTGTGTGTGTACCTCCTTCACGTCAGCTTATGCATCGCGTGCTGACCGTGGAGAATACACCACCAAGCCTAACACACGGCATCCCCATTGATTTATGCGGTAGGCACGGATCATGCGGTAACGCACAGATGACTGGTAAGTGGTGATTTACCTACTTCCATTGCAGCATGTCAAATAGCATTAGCTATGAAAATTTCCATAGACTTACAGTGACTTAGTGGTCTCTTGCAGTAAAATTGCTTACCGCAACGCCGAAGTGTAAAAGGGGTCCCGAGTGTGGTATAAATATACATTCAAATGACATCAGATCAGTCTTATAGGGTTTTTTATTTCTTTTTTTAGCTGTGATTAATGTTTTAGAGAAAAAAAATAATTTTAAGGATTATACACTATAAGCATGGGTGGTGTGACTCACATCTCAGTATAGCGCAGAAGCTTGCTCAGTCTAGCATGCTTACAGTTCATGCGCAATCTCCAAAGTGTTCAACATAATTCTGTTTGGATAAAAAGCACCTGCGTTTGCTTTAGAGCCTAGATTCTCACCATGCAATATACATATACTGCAGGAGTTACTTGGCTCAGAGGGTAATTGAACTTCACGCAGTGAATCTCTTATAGCTGATTTGAAATTACAAAAATTATAAATCACTTATAAACAAACCTGAACAATTAATTTCGCCACAGGGGAATTTTACATTGGTTTTAAAGGGGCACTATGGCGAAAAATGGGACAATTTAAAATATGTGCAAACATAGAAAAATAAGAATTACGTTTTTTTCCAGAGTAAAATAAGCCATACATTACTTTTCTCGTATGTTGCTGTCACTTACAGTAGGTAGTAGAAATCTGACAGAAGCGACAGGTTTTGGACTAGGGCCATGCTATGCCGGTGTTGTGTCTGATTACGCTGCCTGTTAATTTGCGCTGCCCCGCATGCGCAGTAGGAGACTGTGCGCCCACAGTTCCTATTTAATTATGCGGCTGATGGTTAAATACTAAATATCTCCGCTTGCTTACATCCTACACTCCTCAAATTTTCAGGGTAGTGAGTGCACCCCGCGAACGACCTCTATGCCAAATTGCAGCCCCCGAGCCCCACTGTTCCCGAGATAGGTTTCTCTAATCTATCTCCTGAACCACCAGGGCTGGGGGGCTGCAATTTTGCATAGAGGTAGTTCAGGGGGTCCCCTCCCTACCCTGAAAATTTGAGGAGTGTCGGATGTAAGGAAGCGGAGATATTTAGTATTTTGCCACCAGCAGCATAATTAACTTCACACTGAGCATGCGTGCTACTCAGTGTGGAAGGGAGCGTCCGGGCAGCGCAATCAGACATTTCACCGGATTGGCAAGGTGTACTGTCACAGTGGATTTGATGTATGTTTTTGATGAATCCAGTGTCTGCTGTTATAGGTTTTTTGTATCTGTTGGTGTCATGTGTTTACATGGTTGACGATAGAGATGGCTCGAACCTCCGATTTTCGGTTCGTGAATCTCGAACGCGAACCTTCGCCAAAAGTTTGGTTTGCGCGAACTTTCGTGAACCGCAATAGACTTCAATGAGGAGGCAAACTTTGAAAACTAGAAACATTTATGATGGCGAGAAAAGTGCTGGAAAAGATGTTTCAAGGGGTCTAACATCGAAGTTTTTGCATGGAGGAGTGGGATACACGCCAAAAGTCCCGGGGAAAAATCTGGATTTGACGCACAGCAGCGTTTTAAGGGCAGAAATCAGATTGCATGCTAAATTAGAGGCCTAAAGTGCTTTAAAACATCTTGCATGTGTATACATCAATCAGGGAGTGTAATTAGAGTACTGCTTCACACTGACAGACCAAACTCACTGTGTACCGCACCGCAAATAGCTGTTTGTGTAGTGACGGCCGTGCTGGACTGGTGCGCACCATGGCGAGAGTGCAGGCCGAGGCGGTTTTCAAGCCCATATAGTCGCCGGGCTGAGGCAGCTTAATGACAGAACAACAGTGACTGTCCAGCTGATCGAATTTGGCCTTAAAAATTCAGGAATCCGCCTGGAGTCCTGAACCCTGTTGGTGGTGGCAGAGAAGGCAGTCAAGCGGCCTGCAGGCAGAGATGCTGTGTGGGGACTGACTTAGTCTTCGGGCAGGCCTGACCGTGCTTTGCAGACCAGGCATCCGTAGTCAGATGGACCCTTGACCCTTGCCAGAGATGTCACCACTGCCTTTCAACATCACGGTACAGTTTAGGTATCTCCTTTTTTGAGAAATAATTGCGGTCTGATATCTTCCACTGCGGTGTGTGGCTTTGCTTTTGTGTGCTGCTTTTCCTCAGGTGGTCATCCCATTGCAGTTTGTGCTTTGTAATCATGTGCCTTCGTAAGGTAGTTGTCCCTACGCGGGTCTTGGTCTTTCCACGGCTCAATTTTCGGTGGCAGAGTGTACAGATGGCATTTCTCTCATCTGAGGCAGACACACAAAAAAATGTCAACACCGCTGAGCCCTGTGGTGGTGGCACTTTGGTGATGGCTGCCGATGGAGTGTTAAGTGGGGTGCCAGAATCAGAGCAGGAGGAGGAAGATATGTCACACTTTCGTGCGGAAGCTGAGGAAGATGAGGTGTTCTGTGTTAAATAGTCAACTACGTCCTGACAATATTGGGGGTTGATGGCACGTGCCCTCTTCTGAACACTGTACTTTGGTCGAGGGCCGCACAAAATCACGGCAGCGTGACCTCAAACAGACCTGCCAGGTGGCCTGCCTCTGGCTCTGCTTCTTGTTTTGTCCATATTGGGGGGGAAGAAGTGAAAGGTATGCACTGACTTGACTAATACAATGTACGGTTACACAGGTGCAGTGAAAAGGTTGCACTGACTGCTGGTACAACAATGTGCAGTTACACAGGTGCAGTTAATAGGTATGCATGGACTGGTATATAAAACAGCGTGCGGTCACACAGGTGCAGTGAACAGGTATGCAGTGACTGGTATTACAAATGTGCTGCTGTCACACACACAGGTACCGTGAACAGGTGCAGTGACTGGTGGTATATAACACTGCGTGCGCTCACATAGGTAGGTAGGTGCACTGAACAGGTGGGTGTGCAGTGATTGGTATTACAAATGTGCAGCTGTCACACACACAGGTACCGTGAACAGGTGCAGCGACTGGTGGTATATAAAACTGCGTGCGCTCACGTAGGTAGGTAGGTAGGTGCACTGAACAGGTGGGTATGCAGTGATGGGTATTACAAATGTGCAGTTGTCACACATGCAGGTACCGTCAACAGGTGCAGCGACTGGTGGTATATTAAACTGTGTGCTTACTTAGGTAGGTAGGTGCACTGAACAGGTGGGTATGCAGTGATTGGTATTACAAATGTGCAGCTGTCACACACACAGGTAGTCACTGAATGTGCTGGGCCTGGCCGTGGCACAGTAGGAATTGCCAAGGGCCAGCTGTAACTGTCTGACAGGGCTGTATATGCAACACAAGTGTCTGTGGGACACAAACACACAAAAAAATAGATCACAAGAACAACATTAGCTCTCAAAAGAGCTGTTGAGGATGAGGAGTGCTTTTTAGCAGTAAGTATCAGCAGTATCAGTATTGTCCTTGGATCTTTTCCTTCTCAGGTCCTTGGTAACTATAATTAAACCAAATTTGAAGCGAGCTGAAAACAGAAAGTTTACAGATATTTACCTATAGAGGAGTAATGCTCTGGATCTCATAGAGCCTTCCTGGCCCTCTCTCTGTCCCCTCGTTCCACTGCTGTCCCCCGTTGAAATTCTGAGCCTTTGAGAGTCCTCATGACTCAGGACAACAGGCAGCACCAGTACCCAAGTGCTCCTAAGCCGCCCGGGTTCGGAGGCACTAGGGGACACAAGTGCTTCTGAAGCCAGAAGGTCAAATAATTTCAAAAGGGAAGACAGTGGTGGACTGAGGGGATAGACAGAGAACCAGGAAGGCTCTATAAGATCCAGAGCCTTAGCTCTAATTAGGTGAATATCTTACTCTTCAGTTTTTTTAAGCTAAAATAATGTTTGCTATTTATCCTTGCAATGCATATTGCTAAGCTAAAAGCATTGAATTTTTCTCCAAAAGAGCGAGATTTTGCATTCATTATAAATATCAGTGAGCATACGGAAGTCATTTATACTCAATTACAGGTTGTTTCTAAACAATATATATGTAGAAACAGGAACATGAGGTAATGTTGTCCAATAGTTGTACTCGGGCAAACACTGTCTTTTATCTAATCATAAGAAACCCTCCTCTACACTATAATACACTCCTTTGCAGGAACTAAAACAGAGACAAACTTCCTGCAAAGACATACCTTAGTAGCACCTGTAACATAACCATAAAAAGGCTTTTATGGAATGCAATCAAATTACTCACCGCAATAACACACTTCAGTTTCTTCTCTGCAGCAGTTTGACCATATAAAGGAAAACATACATTTATAAAAATGCAGAAAATCAGTAAAAAAGAAGCAGGGTTTCTGGCTGCGGCAGACATGGTGATTTGTCTTGTAGAACAGGTAAATCTAGCAGGATCTACAAGACAAAGCACTCTACAGGTTTAAAGGCAGCTGGGTGGAGCTAGGTGTATCAGTATCACAGTCACACTAATAATCATGAGATTTCATAATTGCTTATGTCAGCTCTTGCAGATTCTTCCAAATTAACTTGTAAACAAGTGTGTGATTCTCTCAGTGATTGGGCGACACACTTTCACAAACCATAATACAGGCACAGGTAATGCCTACAGCAGGCTACTTTTTATAGCAAATACACATTATATTGCTATTGTCTTGAGTCGTATGCACTGAACAGTGTTTTAGTGAAGGTGTGCTGTATTTGCTTGTCTTTTAGCCAGTTGGTGCCTCTGGATCAAACATTGCTGCGTTAACTGCTTGAAGCCTGAAGGGAACAAAATATAGAAAGTGCTTTGCTGATTCATTATAAAAATGCTATTCCCGTGGCTATTGTGCTGAATATTTACCTTTAGTTCCTTCTAAATGACTCACCTAGAACAAGTCTGCAGAGAGGAGAGTAGAAATAGCCATAGCAGACATAGCAGGTGATGTGACGCTGTGAAGCAGAGGAGGCCCAGGTGTTGCTTAAAGAAAACTTTAGCGAAAAGGGGAAAAAATAAATCATCACATTTGCAAAGTGAGAAGTTAAAAAATAGAAGCGAGATCACGAAATGATTGATTTACCCCATGTAATTTGTTCTTATTGTTTGATCCACTTTTAGCCTGCACATAATCATATTTACTACTGGTAGACATGAAAAAAACCAGACAGCACCAACTGCCATTATCTATAACCACACCCCCTAACAATGTGATAGGCTAAAAGGCTTTGTTTTTTTTATAGATCTACATATGCAGATAGGGAGATACCAGTTGCTTAGCAGCTGGAAACAGCCATTATTTCCCACAATGCAACAAGGCTCCCACAGCTTGATGTTAGGACCTAGGTCCTGACATCACACGGTGGGAGGGGTTTCACCACAATATCAGCCATACAGGCATCCCTGATGATCTATTTAACCACTTCCCGACCGCCGTATATACAATTGGCGGCCGGGAAGTGCACCCCGCAAGGACCGCCGTATAGACAAATGGCGGCGGTCCTTGTAGGGGCATTGGCGGAGCGATCGCGTCATCCGTGACGCGATCCTCCGCCTCTGCCTGGCGCCGCTCACCCGCCGCAACATGCCGCCGGCCATACGGAAGCGCCGGCGGGATAAGTCCGCGATCGCCGCATACAAAGTGTATAATACACTTTGTAATGTTTACAAAGTGTATTATACAGGCTGCCTCCTGCCCTGGTGGTCCCAGTGTCCGAGGGACCACCAGGGCAGGCTGCAGCCACCCTAGTCTGCACCAAGCACACTGATTTTCCCAACCCCCCTGCCCCAGATCGCCCACAGCACCCATCAGACCCCCCCTGCCCACCCCCCAGACCCCTGTTTGCACCCAATCACCCCCCTAATCACCCATCAATCACTCCCTGTCACTATCTGTCAACGCTATTTTTTTTTATCCCCCCCCCTGCCCCCCGCTCCCTCCTGATCACCCCCCCCACCCCTCAGATTCTCCCCAGACCCCCCCCCAGACCCCCCCCATGTACTGTATGCATCTATCCCCCCTGATCACCTGTCAATCACCTGTCAATCACCTGTCAATCACCCATCAATCACCCCCTGTCACTGCCACCCATCAATCAGCCCCTAACCTGCCCCTTGCGGGCAATCTGATCACCCCCCCCATACCAATAGATCGCCCGCAAATCTGACATCAGATCACCTCCCAAATCCATTGTTTACATCTATTCTCTCCTCTAAACACCCACTAATTACCCATCAATCACCCATCAATCACCCCCTATCACCACCTGTCACTTTTACCTATCAGATCAGACCCTAATCTGCCCCTTGCGGGCACCCAATCACCCGCCCACACGCTCAGATTGCCCTCTGACCCCCCCTTATCAATTCACCAGTGCATTAATTACATCTGTTCTTCCCTGTAATGACCCACTGATCACCTGTCAATCACCTGCCAATCACCTATCACCCATCAATCACCCCCTGTCACCCCCTGTCACTGCCACCCATCAATCAGCCCCTAACCTGCCCATTGCGGGCAATCTGATCACCCACCCACACCATTAGATCGCCCGCAAACCCGCCGTCAGATTACCTCCCAAATGTATTGTTTACATCTGTTATCTTCTCTAAACACCCACTAATTACCCATCAATCACCCATCAATCACCCCCTATCACCACCTGTCACTGTTACCTATCAGATCAGACCCTAATCTGCCCCTTGCGGGCACCCAATCACCCGCCCACACGCTCAGATTGCCCTCAGACCCCCCCCCCCTTATCAATTCGCCAGTGCATTAATTACATCTGTCCTTCCCTGTAATAACCCACTGATCACCTGTCAATCACCTGCCAATCACCTATCACCCATCAATCATCCCCTGTCACCCCCTGTCACTGCCACCCAACAATCAGCCCCTAACCTGCCCCTTGCGGGCAATCTGATCACCCACCCACACCAATAGATCGCCCGCCTACACGCTCAGATTGCCCTCAGACCCCCCCTTATCAATTAGCCAGGGCATTATTTACATCTGTCCTTCCCTGTAATAACCCACTGATCACCTGTCAATCACCTGTCAATCACCCATCAATCACCCCCTGTCACTGCCACCCATCAATCACCCCCTGTCACTGCCACCCATCAATCAGCCCCTAACCTGCCCCTTGCGGGCAAACTGATCACCCACCCACACCAATAGATCGCCCGCAGATCCGACATCAGATCACCACCCAAGCGCAGTGTTTCCATCTATTCTCTCCTCTAAACACCCACTAATTACCCATCAATCACCCATCAATCACCCCCTATCACCACCTGTCACTGTTACCCATCAGATCAGACCCTAATCTGCCCCTTGATTACCTGTCAATCACCTATCAATCACCCATCAATCACCCCCTGTCACTGCCACCCATCAATCACCCCCTGTCACTGCCACCCATCAATCACCCGCTGTCACTGCCACCCATCAATCAGCCCCTAACCTGCCCCTTGCGGGCAATCTGATCACCCACCCACACCAATAGATCGCCCGCAGATCCGACGTCCGATCACCTCCCAAGTGCAGTGTTTACATCTGTTCTCTACCCTAAACACCCACTAATTACCCATCAATCACCCCCTGTCACTGCTACCTATCAGATTAGACCCCTATCTGCCCCTAGGGCACTCAATCACCCGCCCACACCCTCAGAATGCCCTCAGACCCCAGCCCTGATCACCTCGCCAGTGCATTGCTTGCATCTATTACCCCCTCTAATCACACCTTGAGACACCCATCAATCACCTCCTGTCACCCCCTAGCACACCTATCCATCAGATCAGGCCCTAATTTGCCCCGTGTGGGCTCCTGATCACTCGGCCAAACCCTCAGATCCCCCTCAGACCCCCTTCTGATCACCTCCCCAGTGCATTGATTGCATCTATTTTCCCCTCTAACCACCCCCTGAGACACCCATCAATCACCTCCTGTCACCCCCCTAGCACTCCTATCCATCAGATCAGGCCCAATACAACCTGTCATCTAAAAGGCCACCCTGCTTATGACCGGTTCCACAAAATTCGCCCCCTCATAGACCACCTGTCATCAAAATTTGCAGATGCTTCTACCCCTGAACAGTCATTTTGAGACATTTGGTTTCCAGACTACTCACGGTTTTGAGCCCGTAAAATGCCAGGGCGGTATAGGAACCCCACAAGTGACCCCATTTTAGAAAAAAAGACACCCCAAGGTATTCTGTTAGGTGTATGACGAGTTCATAGAAGATTTTATTTTTTGTCAAAAGTTAGCGGAAGTTGATTTTTATTGGTTTTTTTTTCACAAAGTGTCATTTTTCACTAACTTGTGACAAAAAATAAAATCTTCTATGAACTCGTCATACACCTAACGGAATACCTTGGGGTGTCTTCTTTCTAAAATGGGGTCACTTGTGGGGTTCCTATACTGCCCTGGCATTTTACGGGCCCAAAACCGCAAGGAGTAGTCTAGAAAACAAATGCCTCAAAATGACCTGTGAATAGGACGTTGGGCCCCTTAGCGCACCTAGGCTGCAAAAAAATGTCACACATGTGGTACCGCCGTACTCAGGAAAAGTAGTATAATGTGTTTTGGGGTGTATTTTTACACATACCCATCTGGGTGGGAGAAATTTCTATGTAAATGGACAATTGTGTGTAAAAAAAATCAAACAATTGTCATTTACAGAGATATTTCTCCCACTTAGCATGGGTATGTGTAAAAATACACCCCAAAACACATTATACTACTTCTCCTGAGTATGGCGGTACCACATGTGTGGCACTTTTTTACACCCTAAGTACGCTAAGGGGCCCAAAGTCCAATGAGTACCTTGGGGATTTCACAGGTCATTTTGCGACATTTGGTTTCAAGACTACTCCTCATGGTTTAGGGCCCCTAAAATGCCAGGGCAGTATAGGAACCCCACAAATGACCCCATTCTAGAAAGAAGACACCCAAAGGTATTCCGTTAGGAGTATGGTGAGTTCATAGAAGATTTTATTTTTTGTCACAAGTTAGCGGAAAATGACACTTTGTGAAAAAAAACAATTAAAATCAATTTCCGCTAACTTGTGACAAAAAAATAAAAACTTCTATGAACTCACCATACTCCTAACGGAATACCTTGTGGTGTCTTCTTTCTAAAATGGGGTCATTAGTGGGGTTCCTATACTGCCCTAGCATTTTAGGGGCCCTAAACCGTGAGGAGTAGTCTTGAAACAAAAATGACCTGTGAAATCTTTTGATTTTACACACAATTGTCCATTTACAGAGTTATTTCTCCCACCCAGCATGGGTATGTGTAAAAATACACCCCAAAACACATTGTACCACTTCTCCCAAGTACGGCGATACCACATGTGTGGCACTTTTTTGCACCCTAACTGCGCTAAGGCGCCCAAAGTCCAATGAGTACCTTTAGGATTTCACAGGTCATTTTGAGAAATTATGTTTCAAGACTACTCCTCACGGTTTAGGGCCCCTAAAATGCCAGGACAGTATAGGAACCCCACAAATGACTCCATTTTAGAAAGAAGACACCCCAAGGTATTCTGTTAGTAGTACGGTGAGTTCATAGAAGATTTTATTTTTTGTCACAAGTTAGCGGAAATTGATTTTTATTGGTTTTTTTCACAAAGTGTCATTTTCCGCTAACTTGTGACAAAAAATAAAATCTTCTATGAACTCACCATACTACTAAGGGAATACCTTGGGGTGTCTTCTTTCTAAAATAGGGTCATTTGTGGGGTTCCTATACTGTCCTGGTATTTTAGGGGCCCTAAACCGTGAGGAGTAGTCTTGAAACGAAATTTCTCAAAATGACCTGTGAAATCCTAAAGGTACTCATTGGACTTTGGGCCCCTTAGCGCAGTTAGGGTGCAGAAAAAGTGCCACACATGTGGTATCGTCGTACTCAGGAGAAGTAGTATAATGTGTTTTGGGGTGTATTTGTACACATACCTATGCTGAGTGGGAGAAATATCTCTGTAAATGGACAATTGTGTGTAAAGAAAATTAAAAAATTGTCATTTACAGAGATATTTCTCCCACCCAGCATGGGTATGTGTAAAAATACACCCCAAAACACATTATACTACTTCTCCTGAGTACGGCAATACCACATGTGTGGCACTTTTTTGCAGCCTAACTGCGCTAAGGGGCCCAAAGTCCAATGAGCACCTTTAGGCTTTACAGGGGTGCTTACAAATTAGCACCCCCCAAAATGCCAGGACAGTAAACACACCCCACAAATGACCCCATTTTGGAAAGTAGACACTTCAAGGTATTCAGAGAGGGGCATGGTGAGTCCGTAGCAGATTTCATTTTTTTTTGTCGCAAAGTGTCATTTTCCGCTTACTTGTGACAAAAATTAATATCTTCTATGAACTCACTATGCCTCTCAGTGAATACTTTGGGATGTCTTCTTTCCAAAATGGGGTCATTTGGGGGGTATTTATACTATCCTGGAATTCTAGCCCCTCATGAAGCATGTCAGGTGGTCAGAAAAGTCATAGATGCTTGAAAATGGGAAAATTCACTTTTTGCACCATAGTTTGTAAACGCTATAACTTTTACCCAAACCAATAAATATACACTGAATGGTTTTTTTTAATCAAAAACATGTTTGTCCACATTTTTCGCGCTGCATGTATACAGAAATTTTACTTTATTTGAAAAATGTCAGCACAGAAAGTTAAAAAAATCATTTTTTTGCCAAAATTCATGTCTTTTTTGATGAATATAGTAAAAAGTAAAAATCGCAGGAGCAATCAAATAGCACCAAAAGAAAGCTTTATTAGTGACAAGAAAAGGAGCCAAAATTCATTTAGGTGGTAGGTTGTATGAGCGAGCAATAAACCATGAAAGCTGCAGTGGTCTGAATGGAAAAAAAGTGGCCGGTCCTTAAGGGGTAGAAAGCCCTAGGTCCTCAAGTGGTTAAGAGAAGGTAAAGATTTCTCATGGGAAAAGGTGATCAGCTACTGATTGGGATGAGGTACAATCCTTGGTTACAGTAACTGTATCAGGGAAAAAAATGTAATGGTGCGCTAGACGACCTCCTCCTGGACCTTCTGATACTATTGATTGTCTCAGGATTCTGTCTGTTCCCTGTCCATGGTCCTCTACGTATTTGACTGAATCCCTCCATCCAATACTTTTCCAGAAGATCCCCAAGCAACACAAAGATCTATATATGATTTATTTCACTGTGCATGTGCAGTTCGAAACTTGTGCATGCAAAGTTCAGAATCGTTAAGTGCTGCTTGTAGGAACTTCTGGGAGGCTGGGGAAAAAAAGTATCGGCATTGGAGAACAAGAGGGACTCCTATGACAACGAGCAGCATCAGGAGACAGGAGTAGGATGTAATCTAGCATTTTTTTAATGCTAGTACTTTAAAGGATACCTTAGCGCTGTTAAAAATTAAAAAATGGGAGGGGGGAGCAGGCATGTGTAGGAAGCTCTCCCCATGACCACTGCTCCCCACATTCTCCTCCGCCCCCCTTTGTTATGTTCTAATGGCCCCCCAAAGCTACTTCCAGGTCGGGAGGGTTAGTGAGCAGTGCACAGGCGCTACCTGGCAAAGTGCATCCTTGATTGTGCACCCACAGCAGGAAAAGCTCTGCGCATGTGCACGACTTTTACACTAGGGCTTTGCCTACACTTTAGAAACAGGATCACAACAGAGGGGAAAAGTCGAAGCATGCATTACACATGCAATACAATGCATGTAGTGAAGCCTACTGGTAATAAAAAGTTAAAGTATACTTAAAGGGGCACTACGATGAAAAATTTAAAAATTTTAAATATGTGCAAACATATACAAATAAGAAGCACATTTTTTCCTGAGTAAAATGTACCATAAATTACTTTTCTCCTATGTTGCTGTCACTTACAGTAGGTAGTACAAATCTGACAGAAGCGACAGGTTTTGGACAGGTCCATCTCTTCATAGGGGATTCTCATTGATTTATTTATATTCAAAAGCACTTAGTGAATGGCAGTTGCTCTGTCCAACTGCCAAAAAACTGTATAACGAGCAAGGAAGCTGGCCAGCATCATTGTTTAAATCCTTTTTAGGGAATATCTTTATAAAGAATAAAAGCCTTGCTGAGAATCCCCTATGAAGAGATGGGGCTCGTTTCCACTAGTGCGGCGTGCGTCTCGTAGACGCACGCCGGCACTGAGCGGGTGGGCGGGATCGCAGGCGATTCCCATCAGCCGTGCCATGCACGGCTATGGGAATCGCAGCCTCCGCCGCGAATTCTGTGGGGGTTTCCGGCCGAATCGCTACTGCAAGCGATTCGGCCGGCGGCGCCGTTGTCCCCTATGGCAGAGTTTCCCCGCGCGATTTGCCTGCGGGGAAACTCTGCGGATTCGCGGCCGTTTCCGCGAGAGTGGAAACGGGCCCATGGACTAGTCCAAAACATATCACTTCTGTTAGATTTCTAGTACCTACTGTGCGTGACAGCAACATAGGAGAAAAGTAATTTATGGCTCATTTTACTCTGGAAAAAAAGGTACCACTTATTTGTCTATGTTTGCACCTATTTTAAGTTTTACAATTTTTTGCCATAGTGCCCTTTTAACTGCAACTGTACATGCAGACGTTGTCCAGTACCTGGACAGTATGCCTTGGGTTATGTCGCTCTGTACTTCTAACACACTGATGTGAAGGTACCATTACGATATAATTGCATCACATTAGCAATGCAATTATATTGTCTGATGACATGCACGGCAACACCCCAGTGCAAGTGGAGCATTAATGTAATCACTTAATTTTCCTGTGTTCCTCCACCCCTTTGAATTTACATCTCTTTCCATGTAGTATTTCATGGTACATTGCGTGTGAGTGTGTGCTGCCATATCAATTACTGTATCCACATCATATCTACTCATATCTCACAGCAAAGAAAAATGGCATGGGTAAAAAAATCTAGCTATGTCACTGTATGAAGATCAACGGACTGATGTCATTCATTGAGATAAAATATTCACTTTATGCAAGCCTTTTATGTTTTCAACATTGCATCTACAGTGGCTTGCAAAAGTATTCGGCCCCCTTGAAGTTTTCCAAATTTTGTCACATTACTGCCACAAACATGAATCAATTTTATTGGAATTCCACATAAAAGACCAATACAAAGTGGTGTACACGTGAGAAGTGGAACGAAAATCATACATGATTCCAAACATTTTTTACAAATAAATAACTGCAAAGTAGGGTGTGCATAATTATTCAGCCCCCTGAGTCAATACTTTGTAGAACCACCTTTTGCTGCAATTACAGCTGCCAGTCTTTTTTTAACCCATTCGCGTTCCGTTGCTTTCACGTGAGAAATGTTCACCTCCCATTCATTAGCCTATAACTTTATCACTACTTATCACAATGCACTGATCTATATCTTGTTTTTTTCCGCCACCAATTAGGCTTTCTTTGGGGGGTACATTTTGCTAAGAGCCACTTTACTGTAAATGCATTTTAACAGGAAGAAGAAAAAAATGGAAAAATTCATTATTTCTCAGTTTTCAGCCATTATAGTTTTAAAATAATACATGCCTCCATAATTAAAACTCACGTATTGTATTTGCCCATATGTCCCGGTTGTTACACCGTTAAAATTATGTCCCTATCACAATGTATGGCGACAATATTTTATTTGGAAATAAAGGTGCATTTTTTCCATTTTGCATCTATCACTATTTACAAGTTTAAAATAAAAAAAATATAGAAATATTTAATCTTTACATTGATATTTAAAAAGTTTAGACCCTCAGGTAAATATTTACATGTTTTTTTTTTTTTATTGTAATGGTTTTTTTTTTATAGTAAACATTTTATTTGGGTAGTTTTGGGAGGGTGGGAGGTAAACAATAAATTTATAATGTAAATGTGTGTTAATTTTTTTTTTTTTTTCAGGTGTAGTATTACTTTTTGGCCACAAGATGGCGGCCATGAGTTTGTTTACATGACGTCACTCTAAGCGTAGCACGCGCTTAGAGTGACGCATCGGGAAGGAGACAGCCAGAAAAAGCACAGCTTCCGAGAGAAGCTGTCGCTTTTTCAGCGGGGGAGAGGAATCAGTGATCGGGCACCATAGCCCGATACATTGATTCCTTGGCTACCGAATCCGCGGCCGGGAGGGCGCGTGCACGCGCACGATCGGCCGCGAGAGCACGCGGTAGCGCGCATGGTTCCTGGACGTAGAAACTACGTCCAGGAACCAAAGTAGGTTAAGGTATGTCTCTAACAGCTTTGCACATCTAGAGACTGAAATCCTTGCCCATTTTTCTTTTCAAAACAGCTCCAGCTCAGTCAGATTAGATGGACTGCGTTTGTGAACAGCAGTTTTCAATCTTGCCACAGATTCTCGATTGAATTTAGATCTGGACTTTGACTGGGCCATTCTAACACATGGACATGTTTTGTTTTAAACCATTCCATTGTTGCCCTGGCTTTATGTTTAGGGTCGTTGTCCTGCTGGAAGGTGAACCTCCGCCCCAGTCTCAAGTTTTTTGCAGACCAAGAGGTTTTCTTCCAAGATTGCCCTGTATTTGGCTCCATCCATCTTCCCATCAACTCTGACCAGCTTCCCTGTCCCTGCTGAAGAGAAGCACTACCAGAGCATGATGCTGCCACCACCATATTTGACAGTGGGGATGGTGTGTTCAGAGTGATGTGCAGTGTTAGTTTTCCGCCACACATAGCGTTTTGCATTTTGGCCAAAAAGTTAAATTTTGGTCTCATCTGACCAGAGCACCTTCTTCCACATGGTTGCTGTGTCCCCCACATGGCTTGTGGAAAACTGCAAACGGGACTTCTTATGCTTTTCTGTTAACAATGGCTTTCTTCTTGCCACTCTTGCATAAAGGCCAACTTTGTGCAGTGCATGACTAATAGTTGTCCTATGGACAGATTTCCCCACCTGAGCTGTAGATCTCTGCAGCTCGTCCAGAGTCACCATGGGCCTCTTGACTGCATTTCTGATCAGCGCTCTCCTTGTTCGGCCTGTGAGTTTAGGTGGATGGCCTTGTCTTGGTATGGTTTACAGTTGTGCCATACTCCTTCCATTTCTGAATGATCGATTGAACAGTGCTCCGTGGGATGTTCAAGGCTTTGGAAATCTTTTTGTAGCCTAAGCCTGCTTTAAATGTCTCAATAACTTTATCCCTGACCAGAGGCGTATCTAGGGATAACAGCGCCTATGGCAAGCATTGAAATTGCGCCCCCCCCAGATGTTGAAAATACTATGGAGCGGCACTATATGACGCATTCGCAGTCATTTTTTGGAAGATGACGGCGCTTAAGTACGTGATGACAAATAAGCAAAGCGCGCACTGTTCTCCCGCAATAGTCTATGTTCTTTTTGCTGACCCACAAAACCTAGAACCCGGACATACTGTGCTGTGTATGCACAGTATGTCCTCCTCCCCTGTGCCCACGCCGAATGATGTCACTATACAGGAGTATGCTCGCTATCCGCGCTCCACTGCAGTGAGAGTACACGCAGGACAGGAGTGAGCGCGCTCCTGTGTAATGACATCATTCATGCACAGGGGAGAAGGACATACTGTGCATACACAGTATGTCTGGGTCCTGTGAGTTGCCCAAAAGAACATTGATTATTGCAGGAGAACAGCAAGTGAGGGACAGGAAAAGAAAGTGCTATTTGCTTATACCACCCTACCCTAACCACAACATATGCCTATTTAACCAGAGTCTTTTGGCTCTGGTATCCAATTTGGTCAGTGGACAGTGGTTGTTAATCAATCTATTCTTATTAGATTATAATATTTTAAATTTCACTTCTGTCACCAGCCAGGTGTGATCTGCCCCATGCCTCACAGACACAATGTGCACACTCACCACCAGCGCTATTGTATAGGTCCGCAGCCTGCCCGCCGCCCGCAGGAGGAGAGGCCAAGGGA
Organism: Hyperolius riggenbachi; assembly: GCF_040937935.1. Taxonomy (NCBI): domain Eukaryota; kingdom Metazoa; phylum Chordata; class Amphibia; order Anura; family Hyperoliidae; genus Hyperolius; species Hyperolius riggenbachi. Next base: position 131,690,581 of record NC_090650.1, read on the forward strand.
TTCTGTGACATTTACTGCTGTGATGGTGACCTGCCGTGCAGTGCCCCCCACGTGTCACCTAACCGGCTGGTGCCAGCTACATCCACGCACTATTTCCTACAAGTGGAGTCTCCCCTTTCACCTCTATTACGTATGCGGCCAATCAGGAGCGGGAACGGGGATACAAGGCAGCGAGCAGCAACCGCAGTTGCTATGGCGACCAGAGACACTGCGGGGACCTCCGTCCCTGCAGTGTTTCTGGTCGCCATAGCAACGCCGGCGCCTTCTCGCTGTCTTGTATCCTCGAATCCGATCCCCCTCCTGATTGGCCGCATACGTAAAAGAGGTGGGAGGGGAGACTCGTCACTCACTAGTAGGAAATAGTGCGTGGATGTAGCTGGCACCAGGCGGTTAGGTGACACGTGGGGGGCACTGCACGGCAGGTCACCATCACAGCAGTAAATGTCACAGAATCCCTTGGCCTCTCCTCCTGCGGGTGGCGGGCAGGTCGGCGGACCTATACAATAGCGCTGGCAGTGAGCCAGCTAATATAGGAGTGATTCATTGCTTGTTGGGGATGCGCCCCCCCACAAGGGGGCGCCTATAGCAGGTGCCCTATGTGCACCCCTACAAATACGCATCTGTCCCTGACCTGTCTGGTGTGTTCTTTGGACTTCATGGTGTTGTTGCTCCCAATATTCTCTTAGACAACCTCTGAGGCCGTCACAGAGCAGCTGTATTTGTACTGACATTAGATTACACACAGGTGCACTCTATTTAGTTATTAGCACTCATCAGACAATGTCTATAGGCAACTGACTGCACTCAGATCAAAGGGGGCTGAATAATTATGCACACCCCACTTTGCAGTTATTTATTTGTAAAAAATGTTTAGAATCATGTATGATTTTCGTTCCACTTCTCACGTGTACACCACTTTGTGTTGGTCTTTCACGTGGAATACCAATAAAATTGATTCATGTTTGTGGCAGTAATATGACAAAATGTGGAAAACTTCAAGGGGGCCGAATACTTTTGCCAGCCTCTGTAAATTAAGCTGTGATTAAACTGCTCAGCATTTTACTCCCAATGTCTGTGTGAGGGTGGCCTCACACAGCACTTTAAGCCCTTCCGTACCAGCAGTCTCTGGCCCCTTAAAGAGAACCTGTACTGAAAATAAAAAGTAAAAATAACCATATACATATCATACCTACCTTCCGTGTAGTCTACTCCTCAATCTCTTTCTCCTCTCCTGCATCCTGTTTGTCCACTGTGATCAATGGAATTCTCAGTCCTCCATTTTAAAAATAGCCATTACCCCCTAACAGCTTCCTGGTCAGCCCACTGTTAAACTGTAATATCACCCAAATGAGCCATAGGGAAACATTGACATTACCTTGCATATAACTGACAGCAACTGGTATATTTCAGTTCTGACAAAATATTGTCAGAACTGGAAGGGATCACTAAGAAGAAAATGGTGAGCTTCTGAGAGGAACTGAGGGAGAGGTTAGTATGTAATATTCATTTGCAGCTACGCCATGTGTTTAATTTAAATTAATTTTACTCACTTCAGGTTCCCTTTAAAGAAAACCTGAACTGAAAATGAAAAGTCAAAATAAACATACACAAGCCATACTTACCTCCTATGTAGTCTGCTCCTCAATCTCTTTCTCCTTTCCCGCGTCCTGTTTGTCCGCTGTGATCAATGGAATTCTCTGTCCTCCATTTTGAAAATGGCCATTACCCCATAACAACTTCCTGGTCAGCACACTGTTAAACTGTAATATCGCCCACTTGAGCCATAGGGAAACATGGACATTACCTGGCATGTCAGTTGTCCTCTCAGCTATAACTGACATCAACTGACATATAATGGACAACAACTGATATATTTCAGTTCTGACAAAATGTTGTCAGAACTGTAAAGAATCGTTGTCTGAAGAAAATGGTGAGCTTCTGAGAGGAACTGATGGCAAGGCAAATATGTCATGTTCATTTGAAGTTATCTCATGTGTTTATTTTAAGTAATTTTACTCAGTTCAGTTCCTTCAAGGACCAGAGACTGCTGGTACCACAAAATGGCACCCCCTGAGGAATTGGCACACATACTCTCTCACCGGTCAAGCCATTCTCCCATCGCCGCAGGCCCCTCTCTCTGCCATCGCTATGACGGCAGAGCTCTGTGCGCCGGTCAGGAGCCTCTTTCATTGGCTCCTAACCCTGTCCATCAATGTGAGCCAATGTGATTGGCTCACAGTGATCACGCATTCAGGAGTCAATGAAATCGTCTCCTGACCGACTCAAAGAGCTCTGCCATCATTGAGATGGCTGCGATAGGTGCTTGTTGCGGGTGCAGAGCGGCGCGATCGTCGGTAGCGGCGGGAGAAGAGCAGCGCAGCCACCTGCAGGACGTATATTTCAACCAACGCAGGCTGTTGAATAAATTGCCTCAAGCAGTTAAGGGGGTTTAGTGAGATGCTGGACTAAGGCCATTTCACACACACACACACACACACACACACACACACACACACACACACACACACACACACACACACACACACACACACACACACACACACACACACACACACACACACACACACACACACACACACACACACACACACACACACACACACACACACACACACACACACACACACACACACACACACACACACACACACACACACACACACACTCATACACACACACTCATACATAAGGTATGCTACTAATACAGGGCAATCACTTTTAATTATCAAAACTGAATTATCAATGTCAAAAATATTACAGGCAAATATTATTAGAGAATGTACCCTACATAGTTTAAAGTAGATTCAAGCGGCAGGCTGATAGGGATAGATTAAGTTGTAAATAATCCTCGGCGCTGTAGCATTAAGGTGCCAGCCAAATCCAAAAAATCTTTATTGACAGGACCGAATACATTTAGCATTGTCAAAGCAAAACATTAGTGTTAGCATGGGAGGTGGTGGTTGTGGGATTGTAGGCATGGGGAGCCTCTGTGCAGTATGCAATTATGCAGTGCTCAACAGCAGGGATATGTGGCCATCACCAGGTTATATAAAACCACAGTCAGGCTCTTTAAGTTATTGCACAAGGGGGTACACTTTAAAGAAACTTCACAATAAAAACAGTTAAAACATGAACTTACATTGAGGGTCTATGCATACTGGACCCTGTAGCATAAATGAGCCTATATGGTATTTGCACAAATCCAACTGGGAAAGTGCACCTTATGTAAAGAAAAAGTCATTGGTACAGTAAAGTAGAGTAGGCAATCTTTTACTTTACCAATGACAGTGTTATGATGGTTTTAAGAACTTCCTGCGCTTCAGGTGGCCCACCATGGGTCACCATGAGGCCTGCATCAGACCACTTCATTGCTGGCCTAGACCACCTATGGCTATGAGCCCCATAGCAGCTGCCATGGCTGTGGGCCCCATAGCAGCTGCTATTGTTGTTATCCCTACAACACTGTCGCTGACCAATAGCATGTGAAGGGATGACAGCTTCACCCTGGAAGGAGGGGGGGACTTGAAAGGCCATAACAAGGCAACAGCTTTAAATTGGTGTAATTACCTGAAGTGAGGTATCACAGACCCCATGACAAAATCCAGTAACAGACAGACCCCTCCCAGTAACAGACACCCCATGACAGACCCAGTAACAAACAGCACCCTTTGATATTTACCAGTAACATAAGATGCCCATGACAGACCCCAGGACAAACCTCAATATCCGACAGCCCCTCCATAACAGACAGTACCCCATGACGGTCCCCAGTAACGGACAGCACCCCATGACAGCCATCTTGTAACAGACTGCATCTGAGTAAAAGATCAAACCTCCTGCTCGGTGCTTAACCCCTCACTATCGCTAAAGGTGGCCACACACCATACAATTAAAAGATTCAGATTTTCACCAATTCGATAATTTAGATCAGTTGTCCCCCCCCCCCCCCCCCCCCCAAAAAAAAAGTGAGAGCTTTTCTTTGTTTTTGATTGATAAATCCGGTTAATTCGTTTTTTCTTTTTCTTTGGGAGATTGGAAATTTCAGCCCAACTTTATCAAGAATTGTATGGTAAGTGATGGATTGTCAATTACTTGATGTACAGCTCCAATCAATTTTTTCTGAGCTTTCAATTATTTTATTCATGATTGGGGAAAGATTTAACATACACTCACCTCAAAGGTTAATTATGAAAACGTGTTCAATTTCTCATTAATGCAATTATGAAATCAACCAATCACATGGCAGTTGCTTCAATGCATTTAGGGGTGTGGTCCTGGTTAAGACAATCTCCTGAACTCCAAACTAAATGTCAGAATAGGAAAGAAAGGTGATTTAAGCAATTTTGAGCATGGCATGGTTGTTGGTGCCAGACAGGCCGGTCTGAGTATTTCACAATATGCTCAGTTACTGGGATTTTCGCGCACAACCATTTCTAGGATTTACAAAGAATGAGAAAGTGAAAGAGTGTGAAAAGGGAAAAACGACAGCAGACAAACTCTGAATGCAGCCCGAAAGCTTAAGAAGCAGAGGAGACCTCACTGGCACGCCCCTCAGAATCAACCAATCCTGGGCGCCAGGAGACTCCTCTGACATCAGCTAACCAGCAGGTCAGCTGACAGGCTTCCTCCCAGCATAAAGGTCCCGTCTGTGCGCGCGCCCGCGCGAGACGGTGACCCCCTGGGAGTCAGAACGTTCCGTCCCCGGCGTCCTGGACGCCAGGAGGACAGGCAGAGGCGCGGAGGCAGCTGCCGTGGCGGCGCTGTTCGCCGCAGCTGCCCCGCTGCTCATTACAGTATCCCAGAAAAGGGACTTGAGTGACCTCGAAGAGGCACTTTTCTAACTTGGCGTACAACGAGTTCTGCCTTAATTTACGTAACACTAAACTTCACATGTTTACGATGTTCCGTTAGGTTGGGAGAAAAGATCAGTATATCGTCTAAATACACTAGCACGAATTTTCCCAGAACCTCCCTAAAGACCTTATTAATCAATTCTTGGAAGACGGCAGGCACATTACACAACCCGAAGGGCATGACCAGGTACTCGTAGTGCCCATCAGGCGTGTTGAACGCCGTCTTCCATTCGTCACCGTCCCTAATGCGTACCAGGTTGTATGCCCCTCGAAGGTCCAGTTTAGAGAAAATACTGGCATTGGTCACCTGAGCAAACAAATCGTCTATCAAAGGCAGTGGATAGCGATTTTTCACTGTGATCTTATTTAACCCCCGATAGTCAATACAAGGTCTGAGCCCACCGTCCTTCTTCAGCACAAAAAATAACCCAGCCCCCGCTGGGGATCTGGAAGGACGGATGAAGCCCTTGGCCAAATTTTCCTTAATGTACTCCTGCATAGCCAGCTTCTCGGGCCCAGACAAATTATAGAGATGACCTCTAGGAGGCATACAACCTGATCTTAACTCAATGGGACAATCGAAACTCCGATGAGGTGGGAGTTTGTCTGCTGATTTGGGACAAAACACGTCAGAAAACTCCGCGTACTGCACTGGCACCCCTTTCACCTGAACCTTGGTGGCACAAACAGCAACTCTCTCCAAACAATGATGATGACAATGGGTTGACCAGCTCTGTAGCTGACCGGAAGACCAGTCAATCTGAGGGGAGTGTAGTTGCAACCAGGGCATACCGAGGATAATGGTAGAAGTTGCTGCAGCAGCAGAACGCAATGGACGTTCAGGTAAGTGCCTGTTTTTAAATTTTTGGGAGATGGATGCGGATGGCCCCCCCCGGCGCCGGCCACGCTTGGGGGGGTCGTCTGCGCTACCCAGCCTCCACCTCCGGGGTGTTGCTGTGGTCCCTAGGCAGTGAGAGAGCCTGGGGCCCCGCAGCCCCCCCCGGTTGTATGGGGGCAATGGGAAGCCTCCCCGAGGCGCTCCTGGATAGTGCTGTATAGCATGAACTAATTCCCGCAGGGCAACCGCTTCGCGGTATTGGTTTTTGACCCTGCAAAGTTTGACATGCGAAAGCAGATGCATTTCTGCGTGAGCATGTCTCATGGTAAGCCATTTTAGCCAGATTTGCACAGCTAGACTTGAAAGGGTTAAGCTTGGTGTAGAGCACGCATACATTTTCTTGTGATTGAGCACATTTGCATTCTGCCCTTTGGAGGCAGGTGGTGGATGGTTTGCTCTATGAGTGGGCTGTCTGTGCCTGTCCTCCCCCCCCTTCTGGAGTGATGTGTGTGAGCCAGCCCTGAGCTCCACAGCTCGGGGTGACCCATGCGTCACTCCTTTCCCATGCAGTGCCCCGAGTCGATGCGCAGCAGCAGAACGTAATGGACGTTCAGGTAAGTGCCTGTTTTTAAATTTTTGGGAGATGGGTGCGGATGGCCCCCCCGGCGCCGGCCACGCTTGGGGGGGTCGTCTGCGCTACCCAGCCTCCACCTCCGGGGTGTTGCTGTGGTCCCTAGGCAGTGAGAGAGCCTGGGGCCCCGCAGCCCCCCCCGGTTGTATGGGGGCAATGGGAAGCCTCCCCGAGGCGCTCCTGGATAGTGCTGTATAGCATGAACTAATTCCCGCAGGGCAACCGCTTCGCGGTATTGGTTTTTGACCCTGCAAAGTTTGGCATGCGAAAGCAGATGCATTTCTGCGTGAGCATGTCTCATGGTAAGCCATTTTAGGCAGATTTGCACAGCTAGACTTGAAAGGGTTAAGCTTGGTGTAGAGCACGCATACATTTTCTTGTGATTGAGCACATTTGCATTCTGCCCTTTGGAGGCAGGTGGTGGATGGTTTGCTCTATGAGTAGGCTGTCTGTGCCTGTCCTCCCCCCCTTCTGGAGTGATGTGTGTGAGCCAGCCCTGAGCTCCACAGCTCGGGGTGACCCATGCGTCACTCCTTTCCCATGCAGTGCCCCGAGTCGATGCGCAGCAGCAGAACGCAACGGACGTTCAGGTAAGTGCCTGTTTTTAAATTTTTGGGAGATGGGTGCGGATGGCTCCACCCCCCCCGGCGCCGGCCACGCTTGGGGGGGTCCGCTGCGCTACCCAGCCTCCACCTCCGGGGTGTTGCTGTGGTCCCTAGGCAGTGAGAGAGCCTGGGGCCCCGCAGCCCCCCCCGGTTGTATGGGGGCAATGGGAAGTCTCCCCGAGGCGCTCCTGGATAGTGCTGTATAACATGAACTAATTCCCGCAGGGCAACCGCTTCGCGGTATTGGTTTTTGACCCTGCAAAGTTTGGCATGCGAAAGCAGATGCATTTCTGCGTGAGCATGTCTCATGGTAAGCCATTTTAGCCAGATTTGCACAGCTAGACTTGAAAGGGTTAAGCTTGGTGTAGAGCACGCATACATTTTCTTGTGATTGAGCACATTTGCATTCTGCCCTTTGGAGGCAGGTGGTGGATGGTTTGCTCTATGAGTGGGCTGTCTGTGCCTGTCCTCCCCCCTTCTGGAGTGATGTGTGTGAGCCAGCCCTGAGCTCCACAGCTCGGGGTGACCCATGCGTCACTCCTTTCCAATGCAGTGCCCCGAGTCGATGCGCAGCAGCAGAACGCAATGGACGTTCAGGTAAGTGCCTGTTTTTAAATTATTGGGAGATGGGTGGGGATGGCCCCCCCCCGGCGCCGGCCACGCTTGGGGGGGTCGTCTGCGCTACCCAGCCTCCACCTCCGGGGTGTTGCTGTGGTCCCTAGGCAGTGAGAGAGCCTGGGGCCCCGCAGCCCCCCCCCGGTTGTATGGGGGCAATGGGAAGCCTCCCCGAGGCGCTCCTGGATAGTGCTGTATAGCATGAACTAATTTCCGCAGGGCAACCGCTTCGCGGTATTGGTTTTTGACCCTGCAAAGTTTGGCATGCGAAAGCAGATGCATTTCTGCGTGAGCATGTCTCATGGTAAGCCATTTTAGCCAGATTTGCACAGCTAGACTTGAAAGGGTTAAGCTTGGTGTAGAGCACGCATACATTTTCTTGTGATTGAGCAAATGATAGAGATGACCTCTAGGAGGCATACAACCTGATCTTAACTCAATGGGACAATCGAAACTCCGATGAGGTGGGAGTTTGTCTGCTGATTTGGGACAAAACACGTCAGAAAACTCCGCGTACTGCACTGGCACCCCTTTCACCTCAACCTTGGTGGCACAAACAGCAACTCTCTCCAAACAATGATGATGACAATGGGTTGACCAGCTCTGTAGCTGACCGGAAGACCAGTCAATCTGAGGGGAGTGTAGTTGCAACCAGGGCATACCGAGGATAATGGTAGAAGTTGCCACTTGCAGGACAAAGAACTGTAATTTCTCCTTATGTAGCACCCCTATAGTACATAACGACGAAGGAGTCTGGGAAAGAGGCTGTCTGCACTGTAACGGAGAATCATCTACCGCTGTGACCAGAATCTGACGATCCAGTGGGAGTAAAGGAATACCCATTTTTTTTCACAAAGTCATAGTCTATAAAATTAGCTGCAGAGCACGAGTCCACGAATGCCTCTGTGGCCCGACCCTCCCACGTAATGGAGCAAGGGAGGAGCAAAAGGTTATTGTTTAGAGGTAAAAACGGCTCACCTAGGGTATTACCTCTGACTACACCTAGGCGGCAGCGTTTCCCGACTTCTTAGGACAATTCTGGACAATGTGACCCTCCTCAGCGCAATATAGACAGAGTCTTTCTGACCTTCTGCGATTCTTTTACACTTGCGGTAACCTAGAGTGACCGATCAGCATCGGTTCATCTTGAGATGACAAGGGTGGAGAAGAGGCGTAAGAAACAGATCTTACAGCGTTTTTCCCACGGGTCTGTCTCTGATAACGAAGGCGGCAATCAACCCGAACCGCCAATGAAATCGCTTCGTCTAGGGATTTAGGCTCAGGATGCCCTAACATTAAATCAGAAACTGCATCAGATAATCCTGACAGGAAACAGTCTAACAATGCATACGTTCCCCATCTAGCTGATACAGCCCACCTCCTAAACTCAGCAGCATAAACCTCCACCGGATTACGACCCTGCCTGAGAGTTTTTAGTTTCCTCTCAGCCGCGATAGCAATATCCGGATCATCGTATATAACGGCCATGGCCTTAAAAAACTCCTGAACTGAAGATAAAGCCTTATGCTCAGCATGCAGACTATATACCCATGTTTGTGAATCTCCTGACAGAAGGGTCTTTATAAATGTTACCCTCTGGTTCTCAGATCCTTACAGATTGGGCCTCAACTCAAAATAAGACAACACACGATTCCTGAAATTCTGAAAGTCAGATCTATGCCTAGAAAACTTTTCAGGTACGGACATACGAAGGTCCGTGACTGGAGGGGATCGCACTGCATCAACGGCTGTTTGAAGTACCTGTACAGTCCCAGACAATTGTGTAATCTGAGTCTGTTGGGTATTAATCACCCCGGTAAGATTGTTTACCGCGGTGGTCATGACTTCAACTTGGTCACGCAATGCATCCATAATGTTTGGTCTGCTGTTCTGTAACGATTGGTGTCAGCGAGAACAGACTTCTCTGATTATTGGTGATCTGCAGTATCACCAATAATACAGATGCAGAATCACCAATAATACTGGTATAGCCAGAAACAGGACAACTAATGTAAGAGTAGGTGTTTGGTGCAAAAGTAATGATGGAGATACTCGCTTTCCCAGAGGAGCTGGGAGAGAGGAATATCTCTATATAACACAGGGATACAAACTCCAGCAAGCTGGAGATACAGACAATAGTGAGATAGTTCACCCGAGGAGCAGGTAGAGAGGATAGTAGTGTAGTGACTATTCACGTGAGGAGCAGGTGATAAAGACTGTACTGCAGCAACTGACCACCTGAGGAGCAGGTGATTCAGACTGTACTGCAGCTACTGACCACCTGAGGAGCAGGTGATTCAGATAGTACTGCAGCTACTGACCACCTGAGGAGCAGGTGATTCAGATAGTACAGCAGCTAGTAATCTCCTGAGGAGCAGGTGATTCAGACTGTACTGCAGCTACTGACCACCTGAAGGGCAGGTGATTCAGATAGTACTGCAGCTAGAGTTCACCTGTGAAGCAGGTGATGTTAGCAGAGGATCCCTCACCAGTGACTAGGCTCACTGGTGAGGACAGAAGAGTCAGACAAGCAGATTTGGCAACGAGCGGACAGATACGGTACAGAGACAGAGAGCTAGATCAGAGTAGTGTTTCAGGCAAAGTCGGCAATTATATCAGATAGGCAAAGGTACAGGATCAGTAAACAGAAGAGTAGTCAAGCTAGCAGAAGGTCATAACAAATAATACAATTCAATTAGTACTTTAAGCTATCAACAGAATCTGCTGGTTCTAGCACACTTTGGGATCTGACTAGGTCTGAGTGCTAACACGTAGCATTTGCAACAGCAGACGCGGAGCAACTGAACAACCTGTCCTATATATACTGCAAGCGCTCCACAGCGCCGCCCCAGTCACTCAGCCAATCCGGAGCATAGCTGGAGTCAGCTGACCGACTGATCAGCTGACTCCCCTTCTAGTTGCATAAAGGTCCTGTCGCCTGGCGCGCGCGTGTAGCCCTTAGTCTATGAGCAATAGAAGGACCAGGCAAAGCACCAGCATGTAACTGCGCGGCGGAGACCGCCGGCTGCGACGCGGAGATAGTCGCCATGCCGCTTGCTGTTGCGGCTGTATCGCCGCTATCCATTACACCGTAATTATTTCTCAAAAAAGGCGATACCCAAACTGTACCATGATGTTGAAAGGCAAGTGATGTCATCTCTGGCACACAGCGTTGGGTCAAGGGTCCATCTGACCACGGAGGCCTGGTCTGCAAAGCACGGTCAGGCCTGCCCGAAGACTAAGTCAGTCCCCATACACAGCATATCTGCCTGCACACCGCGTGACTGCCTGCCCAAAGACTAAGTCAGTCCCCACACAGCATCTCTGCCATCACACCAACAGGGTCCAGGACTCCAGATGGATTCCTGAATTTTTAAAGCCACTGCTAGCAGCGGCCGCTATAATAATTTTTCTGGTGCGTGTACATGCCTGTCTAATTTTTCTGGCTGCACTGCGGCTGCAACAACAAAACAAAAGGCATGTACATGTGTCAATTCCCCTTCGTGATCATTACCTTGCAGCGGTAAAGGGGCTTGCGTATCACAATGAAGCACTGACCGACGGCTATATGAGTGTGTTGGGGGCACACCTGACCCAAAATAATAAGGTCGTTGCTTCATTGTGGACAGACCAAATTCAATCAGTCACTGTTGTTCTGTCCAGGGGCGTTTCTAGGTTCCTGTGAGATCCGGGGCACCCCTGGGCACCAAGAGGTACTGAGTGTGCAGTGAAAGATGGGCGTGGGTATGCCGCGTAAAGTGGGAGGGGTCAAAGGTGGGGCCAAATGTGCATGAACATAGCAGTAGCGTAACTTAAACATATTCAATAGGCAGCATTTCACATATATAAGCCCCTCACCTGGCTTCTGTCTTGTCTTCGGCTGGCTGATATAGGTTAGATAGGTAGCTTCCCACAGCGTAGGTTAGATAGGTAGCTGCCCCGAGTGTAGGTTAAGTAGGTAGCTTCTCCCAGTTTAGGTTAGATAGGTAGCTTCCCCCAGCGTAGATTAGATAGGAAGCTGCCCCCCCCAGCATAGGCTAGATAGGTAGCTGTCCCCAGCGTAGGTTAGATAGGTAGCTGTCCCCAGCGTAGGTTAGATAGGTAGCTGGCTAGCTGCCCCCAGCGTAGGTTACATAGGTAGCTGCCCCCCAGCGTAGGTTAGATAGGTAGCTGCCCCGAGCGTAGGTTAGATAGGTAGCTTCCCCCAGTGTAGATTAGATAGGTAGCTTCCCCCAGTTTAGGTTAGATAGGTAGCTTCCCCCAGTTTAGGTTAGATAGGCAGTTTTCTCCAGTATAGGTTAGATAGGCAGCTTCCCCCAGTATAGATTAGATAGGCAGCTTCCCACAGTATAGATTAGATAGGTAGCTGTCCCCAGTATAGATTAGATAGGTAGCTTCCCCCAGTATAGGTTAAATAGGCAGCTTCCTCCGGTATAGATTAGATAGGCAGCTCCCCCAGTATAGATTAGATAGGCAGCTGTCCCCAGTATAGATTAGATAGGTAGCTTCCCCAGTATAGATTAAATAGGCAGCTGTCCCCAGTATAGATTAGATAGGCAGCTGTCCCCAGTATAGATTAGATAGGCAGCTTCCCCCATTATAGATTAGATAGGCAGCTGTCCCCAGTATAGATTAGATAGGCAGCTGTCCCCAGTATAGATTAGATAGGCAGCTGTCCCCAGTATAGATTAGATAGGCAGCTGTCCCCAGTATAGATTAGATAGGCGTGCGTCATCACAGGGGGCGCTGTAACCAAGGCGACGGACCCCGGTGGGAGGAAGTCGGAAGCACATGGAAGCTGTGCCTGCGTCGATCCGAACGGGAGGTGAGTTTTGAACGGCCCACTCCCCCTCCTGCCACTCAATCGATTCGGGGCACCATGGCAACAGGTTCTGGGAGGTGCCCCGGATCAAAGGCCCTAGCGACGCCACTGGTTCTGTCATTGAGCTACCTCAGCCCGACCATATGGGCTTGAAACTCTCGCCATGGTGCGCACAAGTCCAGCACGGCCATCACTACACAAACAGCTGTTTGCGGTGCGTTACACGGTGAGTTTGGTCTGTCAGTGTGAAGCAGTACACTAATTGCACTACCTGATTAATGTATACACACACAAGATGTTTTAAAACACTTTATGCCTCCAATTTAGCAAAGAAATGTGATTTCTGCCCTTTAGGGATTATGACGCTGCTGTGCGTCAAATCCGTAATTTTCCCCGGGACTTTTGGCGTGTATCCCACTCCGCCATGCCCCCCTCCAGGTGTTAGACCCATTGAAACATCTTTTCCATCACTTTTGTGGCTGAAATTAGTGTTTGAAGTTTTGAAAGTTTGCCTGCCCATTGAAGTCTATTGCGGTTCGCAAAGTTCGCAAACTTTTGCGGAAGTTCGCGTTCGAGGTTTGTGAACCAAAAATCGCAGGTTCAAGCCATCTCTAATGGTGTGTGGCCACCTTAAGGCTTTGGTAGGGAGACTAAACTCATGTGCTTCCATGCTCTTCAGCCAAGTCAGCATTCATAGCCATCCTTTTTTTTGTTTGTTTGTTTTAGCAGTACTATACCTTTCCTCCTAAAGTCCATCCCCTCGTCCACGCCGTGGGAGACGGGCAACAAGTAGGGAATTGCCTATGGGGGCGAAGTACAGTGGGAACTTCGTGTGTCCCGTGACCGCTACGGTAGCTGTGAAGGCCCTGGAGGAATCCTGAAAGCGACGGCTAACGGGGCTCTGGTAAAAAGTCCTTGATCAGCAGATGTGGCGGAGAGGGAGTCCCTCGGAACGGCACTGACGGTGTAAAAGGCACCTTTTTCTCTGGGGTCAATAAGAGAAACCGCTGCCTTGCGGAGAGGAATTCCTTAAAGGCTAAGGGATAAAACCCTGACAGAAAATAAGGCATGTCCAGAGGCCAAAAGGAGGCAACCCCTCCATTGGGCTAGGGGACTGTGGGCCAATCACCCGCATACCCGAAAATAAATGATTACAGAAACCTCAAACCTCAACTATACCTTTCACTAGATACACTTATGCTGCCCTGGCACTCTGACAGACTACTGCTGCAAAAATAATAAGGGAACCCTGGCAAAGGCATCTTTACAACTCTTGGTGAGGTTACCCATTGATTGGACCAATAAGAATCTTTCCTGAGGTGGATTCCCATTAGTCAGGTGAAATGACCAATAGGGAGCCATGGCGACAGATTCAAAGATGCTTTCTGATGGTTTTTCCTATACATTATTATTGCAGCAATACAAGGAACCCCGACAAAGAAGGGATTCTGACTTAATTTAACTGGTCTATGACCGTGTCATGCCGATGGGCGTGATTTTAGCAGCAGCCCCAAATCACTAGCGTGTTTGTTATTTTCTATATTGCGATGCGGATTACTGTATATATTTGTGTATTTCCTTTACTTGTTTCTTGCTCTGCCTTTGTCTTGCTTTGTGGATTGCGCTATCTCCTGCGTAGGAGTAGCGAATCCTTCCAGTCCTGTTCTTGTGAGGTAAGCCATCGCTGCGGTCACGAGTGGCTGCCTCGTTCCAGTCTGTCCTGTTTGTGAATTCTTGCTGTTACTGAGGAGTGACTAGATTAGCAAGCGTTCATTCTGTCAGCCTGTCCTTTTCTCTCTGAGTCAGTGCTGGTCGTAATGGAAAAATCTACGCTTACGGATCATTACGCGTAATTTTACGCTATTACGCATTATGCAATTACGGTTACGGCATAGGAAATTGTCTACGGTTCATCACTGTAATTACGCATTAACTTACGCAGTTACGCGTAAGGATACCGTAATGTAGGCGCTTACACTACGATGTTACGCGTAGTGGTGGATTACCCATGAATGCGTATTTTTTGATGCATACGGACGATGTGTACGCAATAGCCGTCAATGTGACAGCTATTGCGTACACATCATTCGTATGCGTCAAAACGTACGCTTATATACTGAAGGGCGGGAGAAGATACTATTGGTTGCTTAGGATGTTGACTGATTGGCTACTCTTAGAAAAGGGTAGTTTTTACGTTAGTAATTACGCGTAAAATTATGCGTAAGTCTTCGTAAAATTACGCATACCTAGCAATTACGGTAGACAGCGTAATTACGATACCACTTAACTGCTTACGCGTAAATTTACATTGAATTACGATGCGTAATTACGCTCATGCGTAATTTCGGCCCAGCACTGCTCTGAGTTCTGGTTAAGAACATTCAGCGCTGTTTTTGCGCTGAGCAACCTTTGTTAAGTGTTGTTGTGGTTGCTTGGAGCTACGCCTGCTCTGTGCCACATCTCTCTCTGCTGGAGTCAGTCCTCTCCTCCACCAGTGCGTCAGCACTATAACTGGGGAAATCCCTTGTTCCTTGCTTTACTCTTGCGTGCATGTCTCCTTCACGTCAGGGTGTGCATTGCGCGCTGACCGTGGAGGATGCACCACCGATCGTTACAGTCACATTGCACAAAGAGAATTGCACAGACGCAGTTCTAAATTGCTTCGGCACATCGAAAGCTTGCACCGAGTCCCGAACTTGTGCCTGCGCAGTTCATAGTTGCTTTGCATTGTGCGGAGGAACTTCCAGGTGGCTGCTGAGTTCAGAAGAACAGGGTCGGGGAACAGGGGGGACCCCGAGGACAACGAGCAATGCCAGAACATTCAGTGACAAGTAATCTATCCCACCATGAACATTATTTCATACATTTTAAAGGACCACTCCAGCCATAAAAATTAAGTAGTTAAAATCTGACAGAACCGACAGGTTTTGGACTAATCCATCTCCTCATGGGGGATTATCAGGGTTTTTTATGTTTTCAAAAGCATTTCCTGAATGGCAGTTAAATTGCCAAAATAAAAAAGCCTACTTGCCTCCCTACAGACTTGCAACTGTCGTTCAGGAAATGCTTTTAAAAAGAAGAACCCCCTCCCGCCACATGAGAATCCCCAATGAGGAGATGTTTTAGTCCAAAACCTGTTGGTTTGGTCAGATTTTAACTGCTTACTTTTTCCCCTGCAGTGATTCTTTAAAGAGGAACTCCAGTGAAAATAATGTAATAATAAAAGTGCTTCATTTTTACAATAATTATGTATAAATGATTTAGTCAGTGTTTGCCCATTGTAAAATCTTTTAAATCCCTAATTCACATTCTGACATTTATTACATGGTGACATTTTTACTGCTGGCAGGTGATGTAGCTGCTGCTTGCTTTTTGGGCAGTTGGAAACAGCTGTAAACAGCTATTTCCCACAATGCAACAAGGTTCACAGACAGGAAAGTGCCAGGAGTACCACGGTCCTCAGAGTTTCTTGTGGGAGGGGTTTCACCACAATATCAGTCATACAGCACCCCCTGATGGTCTGTTTGTGAAAAAAAATAGATTTCTTATGTAAAAGGGGGTATCATCTACTGATTGGGATAAAGTTCAATTCTTGGTCGGAGTTTCTCTTTAAGTCACGTCAGGGGTATTTTAACAGCTGAAACCGTACTGGTTACTCTGGGCAACTGCCTACTTTGCTCCAGTTTCCTTGTCCTATGCTTCATGAATCAGAACCTTTTTTTTTCTTTCTATCAAACATCATTATTGAAAGTGAAGATAAACAGCAGGGCCGGGCCGAGGCATAGACTGGAGAGGCTCCAGCCTCAGGGCGCAGTGTAGGAGGGGGCGCACAATTCATTCAGCTGTCATTCCTAATTGTGTTTGAAGCAGAAAGAAATAAGAAAAGGGGATACATGGCAGTGACTGCAAGCCAGATAACTAGATATTAAGGTGTTGGGGAGGTTGTGGGCCCTGTAGCGCTTCTTAGTCTAATAGCAATCAGTGTGTGACAGCTGGGGTGGAAGGGATGGGGGGGCGCACTTTGGTGTCTCAGCCTTGGGTGCTGGAGGACCTTGTCCCAGCTCTGATAAACAGTACAGACTGGATGAAGATTCACTACATTCATAACAGTGAGGTAGAACCTATAGGCGTTAGCAGGTCTTAAGTGGGTTACCATGGAAACGGCCGCTCGATCGAGCGGCCTTTCCATGTCAGTTCACGGAGGGTGTCTCTGTGAACAGCCGGAGAGCCGCCGATCGCGGCTCGCCGGCAAAATGTAAACACGCGGGGAAGAAATCCCCGCTGTTTACATCATACGGCGCTGCTGCGCAGCAGCGGCGTAGGGCAGATCGGCGATCCCCGGCCTCTGATTGGCCGGGGATCGCCGTCATTTGATAGGCTGAAGCCTATCCTACAATGCGCAGGACGGATATCCGTCCTGCGCACATCAGAGCCTAAGCGAGAGGCAGGAAGAGGTAGGGAGGACGGAAAACGCTGCGGAGGGGGGCTTTGAGGAGCCCCCCCCCGCTCGGCCACACAGAGCGGCGGCGATCAGACCCCCCCAGCAGGTCATCCCCCTAGTGGGGAAAAAAGGGGGGAAGTCTGATCGCCCTGCTGTATGCAGAGCCCACGCAGCACAGATCTCTAAAACACAGCCCGGTCCTTAAGTGGTTAGTCTTTAATGCTGTGAATCAACCACAATGCCACCAGCCATGGTAGCCAGAGACTGTGTAATCACATGGCCTAGATGGCATGTCATACAAGTAGCAGTTTTTTTATTCATAACAAAAAAAAAGGTACTTTTCATAGAAATCTATAAATCCATTTGATGATATTGAGATGTACACTATTGATTCATGCAGTTCTCTTCAATAAGACTGAGGCTGTATTTCAAGTTGGAACAGTTGTACAGACTGTAATCATGAGGGCTGTCTCTTCAGGCATGCCAAGCATTTGTTTCCACAAACTTCACTTCTGTTTTTCCTCCATAATAATGCAGTCTTTCAAATAAAGAAATGTTGAAAGCATGCTTGAAACGAAATGGAGTTTCCATATGTGTGATTCCTGTCTGTGTCCCTGCATGTGAATTCAGATGCAATATTACAGCCCATTCTGCATATGAATTACCGTGTGGGGAAAAATGTGTCAGCCGTTGACAGAGCACAATGTTTGGGGAGTCGGTGTGCTTTGAAATATATATTTGAGTAGGGGCATAACAATAGACCCTGGGATGCAGCCGCAGAGGGGCCCAGAAGCCACAGAAGGCCCTTTCCTGAGAGACTGACATCGAAGGGCAACGAGAGAAAAACTTTCTATTCTCTGCACAATTGTTCTAATGACTGCATATGCTCAGCCACTGATAACAAATTATACAGTTTTGTAGACACAGATTTGTAGACAGTCCCTATTCAGTGTGCAGCAGGCTCTTGTGTACAGCGCCCTTTCCCCAGCCTCTCTACCCCTCCCTAAGTGCTGTGTACTGTATTGAGGCTGGAGGAGTCTGCAGAGCCAGTTCTGCTCCATCAAAGGATGCCAGAGCGAGTGTAATAAGCTGAACCTGGGAGCATCCTCATCTGTCAGTTTTCTGTATGTGTTTTCTGCACACAATGGGCTTGATTCACAATGAATAGCACAGTCGCGCTAGCGTTTTGCGCGCATTATAACGCATGTAACGGTTTCCTCGCGCAACCACAAATTTTTGTGTTCTATCACTAATTTTTGCATGCGAAAACCGTTACGCGAGTGACCGTGCTATGAGTTAGCACGGCTTTGTGAATCAAGCCCAATGTGTGTCTGTATATGTGAAAACATGCATGTTTTATTACAGAAGCTTATGTAATTGATAGAGAAAATGCATGCAGTGCTTCACTGCTGTGAGTTTTTATCTGCATGGGGAAAACACACTCAAATGTGCACCATCCAATTTAATAACTTTGGATCTCAGTGGCTAGATAGTGTAATGGTTAAGGGCTCTGCCTCTGACATGGGAGACCAGGGTTTGAATCTCGGCTCTGCCTGTTCAGTAAGCCAGCACCTATTCAGCAGGAGACCTTAGGCAAGTCTCCCTAACACTGCTACTGCCTATAGAGCGCGCCCTAGTGGCTGCAGCTCTGGTGCTTTGAGTCCGCCAGGAGAAAAGCGCTATATAAGTCTTTGTCCTTTCTTTTACTTGTGCAGAAGTAGGTGGTGTGTGTGTGTGTGTGTGTGTGTGTGTGTGCGTGCGTGCGTGCGTGGGGGGGAATCTAATCTCCATTCCAACTGCAGATTAGACTCATTATCCAAATGTTGTGTCTGCAATGTGTGTATGTGTGTGTGTGTGTGTGTGGGGGGGGGGGGCGGGGGAGGAATGTTAGCCCTGGCGACTCAAGCTTCACATTTTTGGAGGGCACAAAGAGGGCACAATGGCTGGCTGGTGAGGCACGTTTAGGTGATTGAAATTGATATTTGTTTGTCGAGCTTTAATCCTTATACATCCATTTTACCAAATAAGTATTCCTCCAATATTAAAATGACTGTTTGCTGCTTCCACCAGTTACCATGCTTTAATCTTTACTTGCTAGCAAGCTGCTCTTGCGTGGATAGATCACAGACAAATCATTCCATCATTGTCTCACTACTACAAGCAAGGGAGTGGGAAGAGGCAGGAGGGAGAGAATCAACATGTTTGTAATTCCTTATCTTAGTAGCTAAGCATTGCTGGAGACAAGAGCTTGTATTTACGGACAGGAAGTTTTGAGTCAGGATTATTATACTGGAGCCTGAAAAAAGTTAACTGTATGGTACTGAGAGGGGGGGGGGGTAGCGCCGCCTTTGAATGTTAGAAGATGAAGGGGTACTATTGTTTTTTTCTTCCTTGCTCCATTCAGTAGGGTCTTCTTCTCCTCCTGTGCCAAAGCTTGTACTTGCTATGTATGGAAATGAATCTTCTGCCCCCCCCCCCCCCCCTCTTTTCCTAGTAGTTTCATGCTTTATTAAAAAAAAAAAAAAAAAAAGATAATACTACTAATAAAAAGATACGGTTTTTATGTTAGGGAGAGGGTTATTTGCTGTCTCCGCTGATTGGTGAGTGCGGCGCACAGGGATCGGAGGCGATGACGTCAGCAGAGGATGCTGCTTGTCTCCATTTCATACACGCGGACGCCGTTTGCTGTATATATTAGATTCTTTCAGGTGACAGGTAAATGGATTAAGTGCCTCACTATTGATTTGCATATTACACTGCTTGTTTCCCATCAGGTCCGCTCTTTACACCCCGCCCAGCAGGACACCGATTGGTGTTTTTATTGGGGGAGGGATATTTAAGGACACATTTACTGGGGTTGTATTTAGGCTGTTGCAATTTGAGAAAGGGCATAGCCCGAAACAGCGTCTGTCATTGCTTAGCCATGTTTGCTTGAATAGAAGAGCTTATAATGCTATTCATTTTGAGTGGTGCCGGTCTTACTTGTGGATGGACTATTGCAGGTCTCTAATGGCACAGAGGCTTTGATCGTGGCACACTCCAAGTCTACTTACTTTGTGGTGCTTCTCCTGAAACTTTGCTTACTAAAATAGTCAGTGCTTACAAGGAGTGGAGCATCATGACGACTACACAGATAGAGAAAGTGGCGGGTAAGTTTTGCTACAATGAACAACAAGCAACTGAGATCCTGTCTGTGGTTGAGAGAGTTACAGCTTTTTTGAATACCCCAGACCCCAAACCATTACAATGGGAACTGGAAGTGACCATAAAGCGGAAGATTAATTTGGACTTGCATTCCAAGACCTTGGCTGAGTATTGCCATACTAAAAGGATTCCCAGGTCCATGAGATCCCAAATAGCGCCTGTGATGTTTCCACATGACGCAGCATACTGTGAAGTCTGGGCTAATATCTGGAATAAGGCGTCTTTGGACGCAATGCTACATACAATTGTACGCATTCAACAGGAGCTTCCTCTACTTACAGCCAAGATTGAGGTTCTGACTAAGCAAATTAAGGATACCTTACCAGGTGACAAGTTTATGGAATTTATGGATGCCTTAGGAACCAGGATGGAAAACTTGACTAAAACCATCCAGGAAGAGAAGAGAGGGAAATTCACCCGAGATACTTGTGACTACGTGTCAGGTTATGTATATTCATTGCAGCGTCTTCCAGGTGCTCGTCCAGTGAGGGATGGACAAAGGGGACGCAGGACTTAGGGGAATCCCGGCATGATAAGGCAGGCTAGCCGCTACAGGACAGGGTTAAGTGTGGCAGGGAGCAGGGGCAGTGCCCGGGAGATTTGGTTTGACGGGGGGGAGCGGTGATTGGCCAGGGGCAGGGGAGCAGAGGTTCATGGGAACAGGACGAGGGGCGGAGCAGGCACTCGGGCGGACGACGCGCAAGAGTAGAAAGTGTGTCACGTGCGTCTGCTCCGAGCAGGTATGTCCAGCATGGAAGATTTAATGCGGATTGTCCGCGAAGCAGCAGAGGCGAACGGGGCCCTCTGGGTGCAGGAGCAGCTTGCAGGCAGCCAGCCTGGCCCCTCGACGCCCCCCGCAGAGACACTACGTCTGCGCAGGTCTAGGCCGCCGCAGCGGCTTAGCCCGGACGTGACCCCTCGAGCACGCCGCCGGTATGGGAGCCCCCTGGGGACCCTCCGCCCGCTGCCAAAGCTTCCGGCCCTGCTTCTGGTCGGTCGGGCGGAATCCCGCTAAGAAACGGAGCTCGCAGGGCGGGAGGAGAGGCAAGGGCAAGGCCTCTGGCAGTGCAGCCCCCTCCACAGGTGCGACCACGGCAGCAGCGCCCGCTGCTGCCCGGCCGGGAACAGGACCAGCACCCACTCAGGCCAGGGAGGCCCACCCTCCACGGGCGCCCACCTCAACGGCCGGTGGTACCACGGCAGCACCCCCTGGGGCTGCTCGGCGGGGGAAGAGTCAGATGACGGGGAGTAGCAGGGGCAAGGCACCTGCTCCCCCAAAAAGCAACCCCAAGAGCACTTCCAAGGGCCCTAAGAAGGGGTCCCGTAAGAAAGGACATGGAGCTTCAGCTGCCAGGAGAGCCAGGTCTCCTTCCCCGGCAGCCTCCGCCCAGCAGTCATCCGAC
The DNA here is from genome assembly GCF_040937935.1 of Hyperolius riggenbachi. Lineage (NCBI taxonomy): Eukaryota > Metazoa > Chordata > Amphibia > Anura > Hyperoliidae > Hyperolius > Hyperolius riggenbachi. The sequence goes on from NC_090650.1 coordinate 131,712,014, forward strand.
CCGGAGTCGAGATCCGAAGGCGTGATCTCCTCCTCTGAAGACAAAGCCCTGCCGCAACAAGGATCGGGATTGCCCGCTGATCGGGACGGACGTCCGATGCAGCTCGGTGAGCCAGCACCCTTAAATGTTATTCATGCTGTACCAAATGTTGTTTCAAATCCTTTGCCTAGTACTGTTGTAAGGATCACTCCCAGGAGAGGGGAAAAAGGACAGCGCTCCACAGCAATATAATTATCAAAAAAAAATATTTTTTAGCACCAATGTCACCAGTTATATATTGGGGATCCGCAGACTTCAACCGAGCACACACACTCTTCAACAGATTCAGTCCACCAAACGAAGTTGCGATCACAATCCTGCCCTCCCAACAGGAGCCTAGGATTTCCCTGTAAATAGAAGCAGGAATAGTGCAATATTGCCTTTTGAAAAGCACCACGTGAGTCACTGCAATGATCTGTGCAAATAAGCACCTCCACCAGAGGTATAGGGAAACAAGGGGGGGTCTGAATACCCCCTCTGTGAGTCTCACTCACCAGATTCCTTCTTGGGTTTTATGCAAACAAGCCCTCCTTCCTGGGCACCAACAACAGCAATAACCACCTTCACACACCTTCAAACACAAATCGGAACTTGCATAGTGTAAAAAAGCTTTTAAAATTTATTAGTAAAACACATAAAAGATCTGCGTACCAGATAGAAGATCATACAAGCGCTTTCTATGTGTGCCAGCACCGCCGCGGTCGGATCTCTGCTGCACGCCACAGTCCCCGCTCTGATTACTTCCCCCTTCCGTCCTGCGTGACTCCTAGCTCCGCCCAGGGCGGAGCTAGGAGTCACGCAGGACGGAAGGGGGAAGTAATCAGAGCGGGGACTGTGGCGTGCAGCAGAGATCCGACCGCGGCGGTGCTGGCACACATAGAAAGCGCTTGTATGATCTTCTATCTGGTACGCAGATCTTTTATGTGTTTTACTAATAAATTTTAAAAGCTTTTTTACACTATGCAAGTTCCGATTTGTGTTTGAAGGTGTGTGAAGGTGGTTATTGCTGTTGTTGGTGCCCAGGAAGGAGGGCTTGTTTGCATAAAACCCAAGAAGGAATCTGGTGAGTGAGACTCACAGAGGGGGTATTCAGACCCCCCCTTGTTTCCCTATACCTCTGGTGGAGGTGCTTATTTGCACAGATCATTGCAGTGACTCACGTGGTGCTTTTCAAAAGGCAATATTGCACTATTCCTGCTTCTATTTACAGGGAAATCCTAGGCTCCTGTTGGGAGGGCAGGATTGTGATCGCAACTAGTACTGTTGTAGATGGGGGGTTGGGTGTCGGCGGGGGGGTTGCAGGAGTTGGGGGTGTAGTTACCCTGCTGAGCACGGCGCTGTCAGGGGGACAAGGGTTGCCGCAGGCAATCGGGGTTGGTGTAGCGGCAGATACTGCTTTAGCACTGTTGAATTCGGTAATGGTTTCCATTAGGGATGTTATGGCTAAGAGCTCAGGCTCGTCGGCCCTTGCTCCCCTGACGGTGGCATGGACGGGGTCAGCTCCCTTGGCTGGTACTGCGCCTGAGGGGGCAATAATTGTATCGCCGGTGGTCCTGCAGGCACCAGCACTACTTGCACCCGTCGCAGCAGCAGGCTCTAGTGGCGTTGTGGCAGGCACGTCAGACAAAGGTGTCAGTCTAGCGGACGCGGCTCATTCGGAGATGTATTTATGTGTGGAAGGGCCGTTAGGGTCCCATTTGAAGCAGGAGGTACGAGAGCGCATCTGGAGGGGTGAGTAAGTAGAGATCTTTTCCCTCCTTCCTCTCGAGAAATTTAACCTCGACAGAGTGAAGCCTGACGATAGTAATAAGGAGGAGGAGGAAAAGCGGAGGTACCATCTGATACCGAGAACATTCCAAAACTGGTTTCAGGCTTTTACCATCCTGGCAGGGGTAATCGGAGAAAAACAGCCGGAATGCTTCACCGGTTTGTTCTGCTACATGGACTCAATTGGCCACGCGTATCGCTCATACGGAGGCAATGCTTGGCTCCGCTATGACGAATTGTTTAGGCAGAAAAAAGCGGTGCGGCCGGGGGTGCGTTGGGATCACAAGGATATGATATCGTGGATGAATTTGATGATTCCAACTCGGAGTCCCCAGTCCTTTCTTGCCACAGCTAGTGGGTCGTCCACAGCTAGGAAGCAAACAGGTAAGCGAAAGGGGCAGTGCTGGCAATACAATAAGGGAGCCTGCAAGTTCGGTGGATCATGCCGCTTTCGACACGAATGCACTTCATGCAATGGAAGTCACCCCGCCAGCAAGTGCTCAAAGCCAGCAAAGTCGCGGGGTGGTGAACCTCATTCAAAGAGGGACGACGCCGGTGAGAGTGGACACGATGGCTCCTTTTCTAAGTAGGTATCCTGACACGGAAGTGGGAACCTTCTTAAAGAACGGTTGCCAGTTCGGTTTTGTGATCCCCAGTTCTTGCTCCACTTCAGGAAGTTCGTGTTCAGTTAATTTGAAATCCGCTCAGGAAATGCCCAAGGTTGTGGCGGAGAAGTTGGGAAAGGAGGTGGCCTTAGGTCGAATGGCAGGTCCTTTTAGGGAAAAACCTTTTGAAGATTTAGTAGTATCGCCGCTGGGAATTGTGCCCAAGAAAGAACCAGGTAAGTTCCGTATGATACTGAACAGGAGATGTTGGAGATTTTTTTTTTTTACTGTGGTTATAGAATGACAGTAAGAGTGTTTATTTACTTTTCCCTGAGAGAGGATCTTTGATTGAGAAGCATTCAACTCCATAATACTGAAAGAGGAGGCTAAACATAAATGCTGGAAAACTAGCAATGCCAGATACAGTACAAACTGAATATACTTCTCTCATCTCAGATCTCTTTAGAGTTGTACTGTTGGCACAACTTGCAGTATAACAGTGACACCCAGTGGTAAAAATTACAAGTTGCAGTCTAGTATGTTAAAGCGGAATATAACCCTGCATTTCAACTTTGCTCTAAAACATTATTTACAGTATATTATATGCAACCAGCATTTTTTTTTTTACTAGACCAGCATTGGAAGGGTTACACAGGGCTTTAAAGTCCCTAGAGATTTCTGCAACCGAATCCGAACTTGAGTTAGATACTTTTTGTTTACAAATATGTGTTTATTATGACTCATCTCTCTCACTGAGAAGGAGCTTGGAGGACAGCCAAAGAGATGTATCTATTGATAAACAGTTACACACTAACTAAATAGAATGTAACCATCTGAATGTCTGCACGGAACTTAAAACCTCTGTGTTTAACCCTTCCAATGCTGGTCTAGTAAAAAAAAAATGCTTTTTGCATATAATATGCTGTAAATAATGTTTTAGAGCAAAGTTGAAATGCAGGGTTATATTCCGCTTTAAATGGTCAAGTTTGAGTATAATGTCAATGGTTGCAAAAACGGAACTAAAAAGTAACTGGGGTAAGGTACAAGAAAGTAAGAGGAGACAAAACTGTGAAGTGGTATAACCTCTGTGAGGCTTGTTTGACTTCCTTTGTCCCTACTGAACATATTCATAGCTCCCAATTGTCCCTTTTTAAAGAGACACTGAAGCGAAAAAAAAAATGATGATATTATGATTTGTATGTGTAGCACAGCTAAAGCAGCCCATACACTCAGCCGATTTTCTGGCCGACCGATCGATCGCGGTCGATCGATCGATCGATCGATCGCAAATCGGTTGGCCAATCGACCGATCGACGGCCGATTTCGATCGATTTCGATGGATTTCCATCGAACTTGCAGGGTGGAAAATTTAGGTCGATCTGATGAGATTGCTTATCAGTTTGCATTGGCCTTAATGGAAATCTGATGGCAAAAAAATGCCATCAGATCGAATTTCAACAGATTTCAAACTGAAATCTATTGGAATTCTATTCTGGTAAAAAATGTTCTAAAAACGCATCAGATAGATCATCAGATGCATTTCTTATCTGTCTGCTGCCAATCTGACGAGTGTATGGGCACCTTAAGAAATAAAACATTAAGATCAGATACATCAGTGTAATTGTTTCCAGTACAGGAAGAGTTGAGAAACTCCAGTTGTTATCTCTATGCAAACAAGCCATTAAGCTCTCCGACTAAGTTAGTCGTGGAGAGGGCTGTTATCTGACTTTTATTATCTCAACTGTTCCTGGACTATTTACTTTTCCTCTGCTAGAGGAGAGGTCATTACTTCACAGACTGCTCTGAAAGACTCATTTTGAATGCTGAGTGTTGTGTAATCTGCACATATTATAGAATGATGCAATGTTAGAAAAAACACTATATACCTGAAAATAAAAGTATGAGAATATTTTCTTTGCTGCTAATCTTCTAGTAATTATTCATAGTACACAACCAATTCACTATATCATATATTTTTTTTCCGCTTCAGTGTCTCTTTAAGAGGAACAGGCCCTCTTTGGGAACTAAATCCCTCTGTTCCTCTTTCTTCCTCATTTGTCCCTCTTTCAGGATTCATGTATAGATATATGTAAATATATGTATTTTTATACAGAAAACAATGTGTTTAATACACTAATGTAAATCTATATATTTCTCAGTTTAAAATATTAAAATGTAGAAAACCTAATGATAATAGAGAGGACCGTTGTGGTCTGAATTTTAAAATTCTGACTTTTGTTTCTGAATTCTTCAAAATATTTATTTTGATGAGTTGTGTAGTACATATTCACACAGACAGGACATTGACTGTAGTTTATATCAAGAGAAAATAGAAAGAAAAAAAACAAGTAACAAAAAGTCAAATGCACCATCAATAGTTCTAGCACATATATACAAGCAGAACGAGTTTCCCAATATGAGAGGCCGTGTTAAAAGGAGCACTCGCAATCAACCAGTAGAGATGTCCCGAACGGTTCGCCGGCGAACGGTTCCAGGCGAACTTCGGTGGTTCGCGTTCGCCTACCAAAGGCGAACTTTCCCGGAAGTTCGATTCGCCCCATAATGCTCTATTGAACAAAACTTTGACCCTCTACATCACAGACAGCAGGCACATTGTTGCCAATCAGACTGCACTCACTCTTGGAGCCCCACCCCCCTTATACAAGGCAAGGTCCTTGAGCCATTTGTCTCACTCGTCTGCCTATACTAATTATTTAAGGGACAGCTGCTACACACTCTGCTAGGGAGATTTTCATTAGCCACCCTCCTACCGGAGGGAGGAGGGTCTCATCTGCCAGGGAATTACAGTATTTCAAAAACCAGCTTACATACCGTGACTGGGATTTGAACCCAGGTCTCAGTGTATGGCAGGTAACTAACATATCCATTATACCACCAACACTACTAGCTGAAAGTAGCTGAAAGTAGCTGAAAGTGGCTGAAACTAGCCTAGCATGTAACATTTATGCTCAATGCAAGAGAAAAATTAGACAAGACAAATAACATTTATATCACACTTTTCTCCTGGCAGACTCAAAGCACCAGAGCTGCAGCCACTAGGGCACACTCTATAGGCAGTAGCAGTGTTAGGAAGACTCGCCTAAGGTCTCCTACTGAATAGGTGCTGGCTTACTGAACAGACAGAGACGAGATTCAAACCCTGGTCTCCTATGTCAGAGGCAGAGCCCTTAACCATTACACCATGCAGCCACTGCTTACGGATATGTAGCCAGACATGGCCTTGTCTTTTGTGTTCAACAGTTGTCAAGAGAAAAATTAGACAAGATAGCAGTGTTAGGAAGACTTGCCTAAGGTCTCCTACTGAATAGGTGCTTGCTTACTGAACAGACAGAGACGAGATTCAAACCCTGGTCTCCTGTGTCAGAGCCCTTAACCATTACACCATGCAGCCACTGCTTACAGATATGTAGCCAGACATGGCCTTGTCTTTTGTGTTCAACAGTTGTCAAGAGAAAAATTAGACAAGATAGCAGTGTTAGGAAGACTTGCCTAAGGTCTCCTACTGAATAGGTGCTGGCTTACTGAACAGACAGAGACGAGATTCAAACCCTGGTCTCCTGTGTCAGAGACAGAGCCCTTAACCATTACACCATCCAGCCACTGCTTACAGATATGACATGGCCTTGCCTAAGGAGACCTTAGGCAAGTCTTCCTAACACTGCTACTGCCTATAGAGTGTGCCCTAGTGGCTGCAGCTCTGGTGCTTTGAGTCTGCCAGGAGAAAAGTGTGATATAAATGTTATTTGTCTTGTCTAATTTTTCTCTTGCATTGAGCATAAATGATACATGCTAGGCTACTTTCAGCTACTTTCAGCTACTTTCAGCTAGTAGTGTTGGTGGTATAATGGATATGTTAGTTACCTACCATACACTGAGACCTAGGTTAAAATCCCAGTCACGGTATGTAAGCTGGTTTTTGAAATACTGTAATTCCCTGGCAGATGAGACCCTCCTCCCTCCGGAAGGAGGATAGGAGGGGCTTGAAACATGATTTCTATCAATATTTTATCCAGTAGAAATTTTTCTAAATTTTAAAGTTCGCCTCCCCATTGAAGTGAATTGCGGTTCGCGAACTTTTTCGCGAACCGAACTTTCCGCGAAGGTTTGCGAACAGGGTTCACGAGCCGAAAATCGGAGGTTCGCGACATCTCTATCAACCAGTAATCCATGTGTCAGCAAGTTATAATGTAGCCAGGAATAAACCCCCACATACATTGGTGGTCATTGTGTCCTGAGACAGAGCCTCACTCACATTGGCTGTTGTGTGGCCAATAGTGGAAGACCGCTCAATGCCTCCCTATCCTACAGACTATCCAACCTGGTGGATGCAATTGATGGATTGAAACTGCTGGAATTGGTGAACAGACAGGGCAGGAGGGAATGTGTGAGCGAAACAAACACTTTAACCTCCCTGGCGTTCAATTTCCCCAGGTTTCTTGTGCATAAAGTGATCCAATTAATTGTCATAACCTTTTTTTCCTGTAACTTGACAAAATGTGTCAAGCAAGGGTCTAGTATACAGTGTAAGAGAGTATAAACGTGTATACACATCAATACTGTTCACAACATGTTTTGTATTGACGTGTATAACCATCAATACCGCTAGGGAGGTTACCGGTAATGCACAATATTTTAGGTAAGCTGCCACCACGCTCGTTTACAGGCCGAGAGAAACCTTTCTGACTAGTCTAAGCCTGCAGATAAAATTGTTAACACCCTCTAGTCTGACTGAAACAATACAATACTTCAGGTTTCATTCTGCGGCACTCAAATCAGGTCCACAGCCGTAAAAATTACCTTAAGTCATTTTTTTAATGCAATATAATAATTCATATATTCAGAAAATTGTTATTAGGAATAATTGTGAAGACAGTAGCCACAGTATAAAATACAAGGGAAAAAACAAAGAAAATGAACACTTAAGGATTTTTGAAGAAGTCCTTCCCAGCAAAATTGAAGCCAGCCTTGGGTTCTCTGCTAGCTTCAGTGTTGATAGAAAATGGAGAACTTGAGCTGAAAATGCAGTAGTTTCTTTTATACATCCCTGCACTGAGGGCGGAACTCAGGCTCTGCTCCTGGGCTCGAAGCTGGGCGCCCCCTAACATATAATATAGGGGGAATATTCAATACCAAATATAGGACTTGACTATAGTTCAGGCAATATTCATTGCACAGAAATAATAATAGCAAATTCTAAAACCTCAAAGAACATGGATCACATTAATACCAGACATGGCTAGGGTGTGACCTTCCCTTTCTGAGAATTGTAATACTGGGGTTGCCGTTTATGTCAGTCCCCTGAAAGAGATATAAAATGTTTGTCAGGTTACTAGCAATCAAACTATATACTTTTCATATAGATCACAAGTACAGTATCTCTTAAAAGGCAAAAATAATAAAATACAATTATTGAATATGGCCAAGGATGTCTCCTCTTTGTCTGCCCCCTGCTGTGCTTTAGGGCTTTCCTGGCAGCAGCAAAGCCAAATGGTCCTTTTTATGCTGGGAATACACAATGAGATTTTTCACCTGATTTACTGTCTAATCAATTTTCCAATTGGTTTTCTGATCAATTTTCTTATCTTTTCTGATCAATTTCCATTCACTTCTATGAGAAATCGATCAGAAAAACAATCAAAAATAAGATCGGACATGTTGGAAATTATCTATCGAACCATCTATCTGCCAAAATATCTCATAGTATTCCCAGCATAAGGCTAGTGTTCACACTCCTGTGTGAGCTGCCTGAGTTAGGAATTGCTCTTTTGCTCCAGGTAACTAAATAAACCCAATGTCATTTGAGAATAGAATCTTGTATCCAACTTCAATAGACAGACCCCAGTGCTCTGCTACTCCTAGACATGGAACATGAATTGTAACGTGAATCACAATCAGTGCAGAATACAATTGTGATTGCGTTTTTTTCATGATTTATCTGTGACAGATGGCGAGTAGTAATAGATAGCAGAGGAGGCCCCTCTGGATCATAGCAGTCCAGGCACATGACTAGTCAGCCTGTGCCTTGAAAGAACACACCATGGATCAGTGTTCCAAGTAGAATCATCAGACACCACCAGCAGGGTGTGTGGTCCTTGGTTTTTCTCCAGCCTTGCTTCCTCCATCGTTGTGTGGGAGGAGGACCTCTGCAGCCAAGTAATGCACAGGTCCTCGGTCTCTTACCGGTTGTGATTGACAATGCAGCTAGATACAAGGGAAGGTTGTTATGCATAGATGCAGATGCCCTGCCCCCCACATAGAAGTAGAAGAATGGTGTGAGCTGGAACGGTGCACACATACATTACAACCTTACAGCCACCTGGCTGCACTCTCCATCACATGGCAGGAGGCAGAGAGGTAGAGAGACAGCAACTAGGTTTGCCAGCTGAACTCCCACAACTTAAAGCGGCATTGACACCATAAAAATCAAATTTCAACAGCAACTGGTCTGAGTGTATTAAGTGATAAAGATGCTAATCCTGCATTCAAAACTTTCAAAACTTTTTCTGCTGTTATGGTGTGGGGTTATCACATAAATTAGGAGCACTGGCCCTTTAACAGCCATTACCATTTAGTTGCATGCTGGGGGTTCTTTTTATCTATAATATATTCCTCCTCTTCCATTTATTTCCCTGACTAGCTGCTTATCTCAAACACTTATGTTCACTTGTTGTGTTTACAAGCAAGGCTGAGGTGACTGTGCAGTTCCTAGTATACACCTCAGTGCACTGGCGTAGGAGCAGGGGTCGCAGCAGTCGCACTGGCGACCGGGCCCGCGATCTCTTAGGGCCCGTACCGGCCCCTGCTCCCCGCATTCTCCTCTGTCCCCAGGCCCTCCGTGACAGCCGCTTAGCTCCGCCCCCAAATTGCGGGTAGCTCCGCCCTCAAATCGCGGGTAGCTCCGCCTCTCACAGGATCGTTCCTGTGAGTTGCTTGATTCTTTCACCGAGCCCTGCCCCTGCAAATCCCATTGGCTGGCACAGCAAGAACAGAGGACAGAGCATGGGAGAAGATGGAGATGAGCCAAGAGTTCCCTTCCCCCAGGCAAACAGAGCGGGAGGTATGAGAGGTGAGTGCTGTCTCCCTCTTTATTTCCCTGTCACTGCTTATCAGCCTTTACTGTATCCAGAGCCCGCAACAGGACTCACTAACCTTCCTCCACCAGACCCCTAGTAATTTCCTGTCTTTCTATCCACCCTCCAGAATTCTCACTAGCCCCCCCTCAACCTCTCTCCCCCAGACTCCTAATGAGTTCTGGGTCACCATGAGCTTGCTGGTTAGTCTGTGCCTCTCGGATTTACAAGCCCTACTCCATAGAGCCAAATTAATCCATGCCATGCACTGATGAGGATCAAACAATCCGAAACAGTCTGTATGCATGTTGGATTACTATGGCTCTGTACATATTAACAAGCTGACACATCATTGCATTCCAGCGGTTCTGGAGGTGTGTTTAGCTTCTAAGGGTACAATGGTTAATTTGCATATATTCAGCAGTGGTGCCTGGGAGACATCTCGAGCTCACTCCAACCTGAATTATCGCAAATTCTTTCTGTTTTAGGAAAGCAAACTTTTGTTTTTCCAGACTCCTAATAACCTCCCTCACTCCCCCCTCAATATTCTTCACCCTCCCTTTCCCAGACTCCTAACTGCTCTCCCTTCTTACTCCCCCGACCCCTAATAACCCCCCTGTCTCTCCTCACTTCCCCCTCAATATTCTTCACTGTCCCCCGACCCCTAATAATAGCTCCCCTCTCTCGCCTCACTCCTCCCTCAATATTCCTCATCCTCCCTTTCCCAGACTCCTAATAACCCCCCTGTCTCTCCTCACTCACCCCCCCTAATAACCGCCCTTTTTCTCTTCATTCCCCCCTCAATATTCCCCACCCTCCCTTTCCCAGACTCCTAATAACCCCCCTGTCTCTCCTCACTCACCCCCCCTAATAACCCCCCTTTTTCTCTTCATTGCCCCCTCAATATTTCCCACCCTCCCTTTCCCAGACCCCTAATAATCCCGCTCTCTCTTCTCACTACCCCCTCAATATTCCTTACCCTCCCTCCCCCAGATCCAATGCTACCGGCGTCACATGGTGCACACGCCTGTTTGCTGAGGACACTGGCCAGCAGTGACAGCTATATTGGCCTGCAGGTTACAGCTATATTGCTGTCTGCTTCCACATCACTTGAAAGAATACATAGGGCACTGGCAGAGTAAGTAGGGGGGGGGGGGCATGTCCAAATTCTGCATCGGGGCCCTGAGGTCTGTAGCTACGCCACTGCCTCAGTGGGAGTTTCTGAAGACTCTGGGAGGAGGGCAGCTAATGAATACACAATGAGCAAGAGAAGGGAGGGGGGAAAACAAGAGTCAGGGAGGATATGATGTCAGCATTAGCTTGGCAAAATGCCACTGCCTAGAATAGGATTATCTGCTTTTCCTTTATAAAATTCGCAGGAATCATTATGTGGATAGCACAATACATCTGTTATGTAAGTAGAAATAATATTTATCTACTTAAATATGTGTTTTTTATTTCTAGGTTAGCATGGGTGTCGCTTGTTCTTTAAAGATCTTGTGCCATGGAATCTTGAAGTGATACCAAAAGCATGTCCTTTGTACTGGGCCTGCTTGTCCTCTGCCTTGAAATGGTCCTGTCTCTAAATGGCTCTCAGAGGAGTATTATTTATTTATTTTAAGTATTTATATAGCGCCGACATATTACGCAGCGCTGTACAGAGTATATTGTATTGCCACTAACTGTCCCTCTGAGGAGCTCACAATCTAGTCCCTACCATAGTCATATGTCTATGTATGTATCATGTAGTGCATGTATCATAGTTTAGGGCCAATTTATCGGGAAGACAAATAACTTATCTGTATGTTTTTGGAATGTGGGAGGAAACTGGAGTGCCCAGAGGAAACCCACACTGACACGGGGAGAACATTCAAACTCCTTGCAGATGTTTACCTGGCTGGGATTCGAACCGGGGACCCAGTGTTGCAAGGCGAGAGCGTTAACCACTACGCCACCGTGCTGGCCACAAGCACACAAGCACACAAGCTAATGTTTCTAATAGGGTGACCATATTTTGATTTCCAAAAAAAGAGGATGATCGGCACGGCCTCGACGAATTCAGACAAGCTTCGGTTGATGAACATTAAATATGAACTATTCTGTTCCAGTGATTTCACTGAACTCAGGCCCTTATGCTCTCACAGGCCGCCCACACAGCACAAGTGACTTCACTGAACTCAGGCCCTTACTGCTTCCACAGGCCGCCCACACAGCACCAGTGACTTCACTGAACTCAGGCCCTTACTGCTCCCACAGGCCGCCCACACAGCACCAGTGACTTCACTTCACTGAACTCAGGCTCTTATGCTCCCACGGGCCGCCCACACAGCACCAGTGACTTCACTGAACTCAGGCCCTTACTGCTCCCACAGGCCGCCCACACAGCACCAGTGACTTCACTTCACTGAACTCAGGCCCTTATGCTCCCACAGGCCGCCCACACAGCACCAGTGACTTCACTGAACTCAGGCCCTTACTGCTCCCACAGGCCACACACACAGCACCAGTGACTTCACTGAACTCAGGCCCTTATGCTCCCACAGGCCGCTCACACATAGAGATGAGCGTAATGACGTAATTACGATTTCGCGTAATTAGTGTAATTACGATTATGGCCGAAAGTACATAATCGTAATGAAGAAGGATTTCGTGAAATTCCGCGTAAGCGTAATTTTCATGTAATTTTCGCATTACAGGTGGTATTACGAAATTAATGCGTATGGCCATGCTCCCAAGCGGAAAAGTTGACGCATGGATCAATGTTAGGTAGCCGCCGACTTTAAGGGTTAATAGCAAAGCCCCCTTAAGTGCTAAGAGCCTCAAATTTGGAGAATATATTAAGGAGATCAGAAGGAATAAGAGGAAAAAAATTTTTTTTCAAAAAGACCTTATAGTTTTTGAGAAAATCAATGTTAAAGTTTCAAAGGAAAAATGTATACATTTAAAAACCCGCCGACTTTAACGGTTAATCGCAAAGCCTGCTTAAAGTGTAGGAACACCAAATTCCCAGGGTATATTAAGGGGATCAGTGGGAATAGGAGGACATTTTTTTTTTTCAAAAAGACCTTATAGTTTTTGAGAAAATCGATTTTTAAGTTTCAAGGGCAAAAATGTCTTTTAAATGTGGAAAATGTCGGCTGAGCGGCGAGTGACGTCGGGTGCGGCGTAGTTACAATGTAACAAAGTTGTTACATTGTAATAACTTTGTTACATTGTAACTGATAGAACATTTCCGAGGATATTGCGAGGGATCATTTATTTAAAGGGACAGGTACGTATTAATGGTTAATTAAGAATATTAAAGGACTTTTTTCGTGGTTATGTTTTTTGTTCAATTAAAATACTTTTTCTAAGTGTTTGTGTGTTTATTTACTTTTAACTCTTAAAGGAAATGGGTAAGGGGTACAAGTACCTCTATACTCATTTCTCCTGGGAGGGGGGGTGGGCATCTGGGGGACCCCTTTTTAAAGGGGACTCCCAGATTCCACCATGAACCCCCCCCCCAGGAAATCGCGGCCTCCACCTCCACCGCCCATCGGAGGTGGAGAAGAGCCCCTTGTCCTTGGATTGGACAAGGGCTCGGAGGGGGAGGGGAAAGCTTGGCTGCCCCTCCCCTTCCGAGACCCCCCAATCCATGGACCATGCGGGCTGGTATAGTCAGGGTGCGGAGCCCCACGCGGCCGGTGCTCCGCATTCTGGCTATCCCAGCCTGCATGGGGCACAAGGGGTTAAAGAGGTCTGGGAGGGGGGACCCCACGTCGTTTTGTTTTATATTTCCCACACTCAGAACGAAGTAAGTAAAACTCTTCCCACTTGGGGGAATCTATGAAAATAATACACTATTGTTACCTGTGCAAAAAAACTGACATTTTCCGCATTTAAAAGACATTTTTGCCCTTGAAACTTAAAAATCGATTTTCTCAAAAACTATAAGGTCTTTTTGAAAAAAAAATTTTCCTCTTATTCCCACTGATCCCCTTAATATACCCTGGGAATTTGGTGTTCCTACACTTTAAGCAGGCTTTGCTATTAACTGTTAAAGTCGGCAGGTTTTTAAATGTATACATTTTTCCTTTGAAAATTTAACATCGATTTTCTCAAAAACTATAATGTCTTTTAAAAAAAATTTTTTTTTCCTCTTATTCCTTCTGATCTCCTTAACCACCTGAGCGGTCTGGACGAGCTCAGCTCGTCCAACACCGCCGGAGGCTGCCGCTCAGGCCCTGCTGGGCCGATTTTGATGAAATAAAAAGCAGCACACGCAGCTGGCACTTTGCCAGCCGCGTGTGCTGCCTGATCGCCACCGCTCTGCGGCGATCCGCCGCGAGCAGCGGCGAAAGAGGGTCCCCCCAGCCGCCTGAGCCCTGCGCAGCCGGAACAAATAGTTCCGGCCAGCGCTAAGGGCTGGATCGGAGGCGGCAGACGTTAGGACGTCGGCTGATGTCCATGACGTCACTCCGCTCGTCGCCATGGCGACGAGGAAAGCCAAACAAGGAAGGCTGCTCATTGCAGCCTTCCTTGTTACTTATGCTTGCCGGAGGCGATCGGAAGAACGCCTCCGGAGCGCCCTCTAGTGGGCTTTCATGCAGCCAACTTTCAGTTGGCTGCATGGAATAGTTTTTTTTTTATTTAAAAAAAACCCTCCCGCAGCCGCCCTGGCGATCTTATCAGAACGCCAGGGTGGTTAATATATTCTCCAAATTTGAGGATTTTAGCATTTAAGGGGGCTTTGCTATTAACCCTTAAAGTCGGCGGCTTTTTTATATTATACTGAGCGTTACGGTTTAATGCGAAATTACGGCATGAACGAAATGCGAAATTACGCGTTGAAAATTACGCTTACGGTATTTTCAATTACGATTTTAATGGCAATTACGCTACCGTAATTTCGCATCGTAATCGCAAATTTCGCATGCGTAATTATGGTAATGCGAAATTACGAAAATTTCGGCTCAACTCTACTCACACAGCACCAGCGTGACTTGATTCACTGACTGAACTCAGGGCTCAGGCTGCTCCCACAGGCCACACACACACAGCACCAGTGACCAGCCCAGCGTGACTACCACTGAACTCAGGCCCTGTCTCCGCCCCTCGCTGGCGCCCCTCTGCTCCGCAATTTTCTCTCAGTCTCTTTGGATGGGGGTGGAGGCGGAGCAGAGCAGCAGGGAGGGATTGACTGCCAAGCCTGAAGAAGAGCCATTTGAGTCGGGAGCCGAATGAGCCAACTCTTTGGGAGCCGAGCAGGAGCGGCCGAGACAGAAGAGCAGATCTTTAAAGAGCCGGAATTCCCATCACTAGAATGAGTCACGCTGTGACTGTGATCTTATGAAATTACTCACACTGTGGCGTGATTTCTGCCAATCGCAACCGCAACTGCATGTAGCATTGTCAGAGCGATCTCAAAGCAATTCTCATTCACTGAAATGAGAGTCAAAGAGTGCAAGTGCAGTAAAAAAGCAAAATCGCATTTTGCAATTCCCAGTGTGAATGAGGCCGGAAGGGGCACATACGCAAACATTAATCTACTAAGTCACTAGCTTACGGGCCTTATCTTTGGCTGTAGTGAATGATAACAGTATCTTTATAGCACAGTATGCTGTATATAGAAAAATACACCAAACCACTGTCATGTCTAATAGCAAATAATGTATCATATGTTTCTTGCTGTGATTCCAAGCCTTTTAAAATGCAATCTGATTGCCTCGGTGTTCCTGCAGAGTCTATGCACCATTAATTTTCACCCCTGTATGCTTAATGCAGTTTTCTTACGTAAACATCAACATCTCTGACATCGACAAGCACTGCATGCATCCTACTGTGCACCTATTTTAACTTTTTGTTCGCTTTATGTATGAATCTGTATCATCTAGTTCTAGGCTCTATTTGGTTCAAGATAATCATTCATCCATTGGTAGCATGAGTGTTATAATGAATACACCAAAGGAGCGCACTAGGAGGGTAACACATGTTGGAAGAGATATGACTCATCCTGAGTATTTACTCTGCACTGCATATGTGCTGAAATACTGATTATCATCAGCAGCAATTTATAGTGATGTGCATAGAACTTCCTTTCATTCTATGTTCCCTCCGTAACAGGATGTTCAAACTGAGCTTTAATCATGCACACCTTACTACACGTCTGTGGTCACATGAAGGCAGACACTCAGGAAAAAGTATGTTTTCTTCTCCCAGGCTTGTAGGTAAATAATGTGACATTTACACATTTTCTCTTTGTAGATAGCAATTTCAGAGGCAACGGGAATATGTCATAAGGCTATCTATTTACATGTAAACAGTGTGATAGAACAGCCATGCTACAATCATGCTAGCTCGCTTACGTTTGTTGTCTATTTTTCCTGCACCTTTTTTTCCAGGGTTTGCATGGAAGGTTTGCAAACCTCATTTCTAATTTTTGCAGGACAAAAGGTCAAAAAAATCTGGACACCTAATTTTTTGGAAGTCAGCACTATACTCTGAATGGTAGGGCTAAATTGTAGGTGTTGTTACACCTGTGGCTTCTTACAGCCCTCTGCAGTCTATCAGGTTCCTTGCTGTTGTTTTTCCGATTACCTCCATGGTTCTGCTGTCTCTTCTGAAAGATCCGGCTACTGCAGCAAAGGTCTGCCAGCCAGGCCCTCAAAACCCATCTTCCAGCTGTAACCTCCCCCTCCCCCCTGGGCTCAGAGGCTATGTGGGCCTTCACCTGTGAGCTAATAATGGCAGCAAATTGCCTGGCTGTCTAGCTGTTCCTCTGCCTCTAATACTTTTAGTCATAGACTCTGAACAAACATGCAGATCAGGTGCTCTGACTGAAGATTGACTGGATTTGCTGCATGCTTGTTTCAGGTGTGAGATTCAGAGACACTACTCATGCCAGAAATATTAAGATCATCAAGACTACCAGGATACTGGTATTGATTAAAAGGAAATAAATATGGCAGTCTCCATATCCCTCTCACTTAAGGTGTCCTTTCATTAGGTGTCATCAAGGGCAGCTTGGATGCTAGACAACATCTCATACGGGTAAGCCTCAGTGCCACACAAGGTCTCATCAGGAGCAGCCTGGGTGCTAGACTGGATCTCCTCAGATGCAGATAATACTGGAGGAAAGGTTTCTACACATGGTTCTGGTGGCAGGATGGTTTTAGGCAGTGTTTGGAGAATAGATTGTACAGTAAGTGGAACTGGAGACCGAGCTGCTGCAAGTGGTGCTGCAGGGAAAGCAGCTACAAGCAGTACTGGAGATGGGGCATCTGCAAGAGGTGCTGAAGACTGTGTAACTTCAGAATGTGTAATTTGAGCTGCTGCAGAGAAGTTGTACACTCAGCCGACACGGAAGGTGTGAAGGGAGTTGCTGCAGAAGGTCCTGGAGAATGGGCTGATTGTACAATTTGTAGATACTGGATGAAGGCAGCAACCAAATCCCTAACTAGACTAAGAAGTTATCTACAATATCTACAGTATGTACAACAGATTGCAATCATGCACACACATAATAAGGTCTTATATAATATTTTTTATACAATATGTATACCAGACCGCAGTACAAGAACAAAAGGCAGACACAAGGTCAGGGGCTAGACAATAGTCAGAAACCAGAGCAGCTGAGGACAGGACCAGGAATACGGGGGACCAGAGTTCAGCAAGCACAGACAAAGCTATCTGTGTTCTGGCACCTGCTGCAAGGAGAGCTGGCCCTATATCTGGGAAGAGGTAGAGTTGTCAGCTGACTAGATCTTCAAGTCTCAAGCAGCAGGATAACCTATGCAGGAGGAGGAAGTACATGTCTGTATTTACAGTCTACATTTCCCGGCATGCATTGAAGCAGGCACGCATGCACAACACTGCCAAGAGGCAACAGCCCGTGGTAGATGGTGCATCCCATACGGGCCATGGATCAGCGGAGCAGCATTCCGTAGGTAATTAATGATGCTTCCCCAATCTTGCTTATGGGGAGGTTAATAAAAAAAACATGGTTCTTGATTCTTTTTAAAGCAAGAATGAAGCCAACTTTAAAATAAAAGACAGATACTCACCTAAGGAGAGGGAAGGCTCTGGGTCCTGAGCCTTCCCGTTGTCCTACTGGTGTCCTTGATCCCCCGCAGGCTGCTCCGTTCGAATCTCCCGCCCCGCAGGATTTTTGTAGTCTTTGTAAGCACTTTTGCTAGCAAAGACCGGCAGTTCTATACTGTGCATGCCTGCCCAAGTGCTTCCAAAGACTGACAAAGTCTCCCCAACCCAGAAGAGAGCCTGTGGGGCATGTGGAGACCGGTAGAAGAACGGGAAGGTTCTATAAGACCGAGAGCCTTCTTTAGGTGAGTATCTGTTTTTTATTTTTAAATTTGCTTCAGACCCCCTTTTTAGAAGGCAGAGTGTAAATTCTTAACAGCAACTGTGACAGTCTGATGCAATCTTAATAGCTAAGCCATTAAACCAAAAATAAAAAAAATGAGACTACTTTCTATGTTATTAATGTTTTATTTGCCATTGGTACTACACATAGAATTAATCATCTCCTGTTTATGTTCACTTCTTTTTCCCCTTAAGCCATTTTTACTGAAGACCATAAAGGGTTTCCGGGGGTTCTGATGCGGGCAGTAATTTTTGTATGTTGTATATTTTTGTTTGTGACATCAATTCTGTAGCACTGGTGTATATTGCCTGTTTGTTTGTTTATCTAGTGGTGGAGAGCTACACTTAACACTTACACAGCAGCTCGGTAGATCTGTGACTGAGCTCCTATCCTTCCTTGTATATCATTTTTTCACTTGGCAGATTAATATGAGATGCTAAACTAAGCAATTCAATACATTATAAAAGCGGATGAATCATTTTGCTTGTTCGTTGCTGACTGTCAGGAGAGTTATTGCCACAACCAGAGCAAGTAATTATGACCTATGGGAAATCAATAATATTACAGCTTCCCATGGAGCAATGTATTTGTATTGTCAAATACTGTATCTTCATTAGACACATACATACTTATATATATTAACAAGTTTGTGCTCAGCTCATTGTGGCCTCAGTATAGGCTGGAAAGGAAATGTGACATGTATATGAAAAGTTGAAGAATAATGGGGTATGAGCCTTAGTGAGAACAGAAGTATAACAAGGCATGAGGCACAAAACAGCTGAGGTGTAAGGAGCATAGGAAGACAAAAGAGTTGGTATAAAGAAGTATGATGTAGTATAATGGGGTGCAAAGTATAATGAGACCTGAATTTAATTGAGTATATTAAGCATAATATCCGAGTATAATGATGCATGAGACAGCGATGTGGTATAATGATGCATCGTGCTGCAAACCCAGCATTACATCCTCTACGGACCAATGTGAGAAATGCATTTGGGGGCAATTCTGTCTCACTTTGTTGCTTGGGAAAGGAAACTTATTATTTTGTTTAGATGGGAAATACTGTATGTATACAGTATTTGGGAGGAAACACTGCATGATTATGTTCAAAAAGGGAGAGGGACAATGGAAAGTTCTGTTTGATGGTGGAGGGACTGCATAATCTTTTGTTTGAAGGACACTGACAAATATGCTGTTTGGTGGGATATGCTGCCCAATGATGTTGTTTGAGGGGACATGCTGGCTAATTATGTTTTTTGGGACCCAGCACTCCACCTAATTATGTTGTTTGGGGGGAACACCCAGCCTTATTTTTGTGTCATGGATATGCTTATTAATTATAATCTAAGAAGTGGTTGTTGTGGAAAACAGTACATGCTCTAATTTAACCACTTCACCTCGAAGAGGTTTTCCCCTTAAAGAGACTCTGTAACAAATTGTTTATCTTTATTTCTTCTATGCTATAAGTTCCTATGCCTTTTCTAATGTGGTCTGGCTTACTGCAGCTTTTCCTAATTGCACAGTAGCTGTGTTATCTCTGTTATATGATCTAATCTTCTCTCTATAGTCGGCACAGTCAGGCTGAGGCAGTCAGACTGGAATGTGCAGGGCTGCTTGTGATTAGCTAGAAGCTGTACACACCCCCTGCAGGCTCTGTGTGACTAACACACTCTGCTTAGCTGAGCCTATTAGAAGCTGGTTAGTTTGTTTGTAAACACTGCCTAAAACTGGCAATTACAAGCCAGGTTTGCAGCAGAGAATGGCAGAAACAGCACAGAGGGGACCAGGAGCACATAATGAATAGAATGGTATGCTTTTTATTGTAAGAATTTCAGAGTACAGATTCTCTTTAAACAAACAGATCAATTTTCACCTGTCAGTGCTCCTTCCATTCATCCGCCTTTATTACTACTTATCACAACGAAACAATCGATATCTTGGTTTTTCTTTTTTTGCTACCAATTAGGCTTTCTTTGGGGTTACTTTTTTCCAAGAATTCTTTTATTCTAACTGTGTTTTAACTGGAATAATAAGAAAAAAAATTGAAAAAATGTATTATTTCTCAGTTTTCGGCCATTATAGTTTTTGCTACCATTAAAACCCACACATTTTGAGAAACCCGGAGGAACTACCGGACCTATTCCGTGCACTAAACTTCTCAACAGTTGAAGTGCCAGATTGGGACCCTGAGAGTATCGTGATGGGTAAGACACGGAAACCCCACTGAAATGAAATCAAATTAATGACATTATATTGCCTGAAACTGGAAGGGCTTTATTAGAGTCGATCATTACATTACAATGGTATACCCTCATATCTTCCCCCTTAAAAAGTGAGGTTTTTAAAGTGACTCTATCATGATTGAGGACTCTATAAAAACAAGTATATAGCCCAAGTAAGAGAACCCAACAGTTGTGGGAGGGGCCATAGCGATAAATAACTATGAAAAGACTTTGTGTGAGAAAGACAACGAATAATGGTAAGTGGTGGTAATTGGGGTCGGGAACCAGGTTGGGGTGAGGGGGATAGATGGCAGCCCACGTCCTCCGGGCTGTACTGCGCAGGCGCAGAACTACTGCGCCTGCGCAGAACAGCCCGGAGGACGTCCGATGACGTCAGCGCGCCCGCGTGAGGCGCACTTTGGACCGCAGAAGAGCCCGACCTGGAAGCCGGCCTGGCCAGGTTGGGTACTCCACCGGAGAAGACCGGGAGCCTCCGGAGCGGCGCCGAGGGAACGTCCTGCCTGCCACGGGCTGGAGGAAGCCCCAGGTAAATGGATTTGTATTTTTATTTTTTTTGAAAAGGACCGCGGATATTCCCTTTAAAAGGACGAATGGAAAAAGTAATATATCACCATGCCCCTCCCCTTTGATGCCGATTTTAGGAAACCAGAAATTGGAGTCGGGATGCCAAAAGGGAAATTGTAATGATCTGCTCAGCTGTCTGCACGGGCAGACGGGCATGTTTGTCCATTCTTTAGGTCTGAGTGCTGCAGGTCTCTGGAAAAGAGACCTGTCTTCACTTTGCAAGTTTCAGAGTTGCTCTGCTGGTGAGGAATTTGCATACACTTGTCATGCAAATTGCTTAACTGCTTCCTTTGATGGCTTGCAGTATAAATGCCTTTTGCTCCCAGAATTCCTTGCTGGTCATGATGGTTTGTTCCTGCTAACTCACCTGGACTATCAGCCTTTGCTATTGTTTGCTAAGATTATTTTAGAGTAATTCCTTGGGACTGCACTAGGCATCCCTTCTAGCGTAGTCAGGTTGTATTATCTGTTTTGCCTTGTAACTGTCTATCTGTTGCGATTGTCTTGTCGCCAGCGGCGGTCGACAGGAAATAGTTCTGTCTTTAGGGGTGCAAGCCAGAGCAGCGGTTGCTACTGGTTGCTCCATCTGTTTGTCTGTCTGGATCGCATCCGCTCTAGCGGTAGTGGCGGTGGTTCCTTCTGTGCTCTGTCTGGGAGTGTAGGCCAGAGCGGCGGTTGCTGCTGGCTACTCCTTCTGTCTGTCTTGTCTGGTACGAACGCTTGCTGTAGGCTCGGTGAGGTAACCGTTTAGCAAGCGTTCGCGTTCTCTATTTCGTGTTTGTGTTACATTGGTTAGTTAGGGTGGCACGCTTATCACTGGGCGCCTAACGCGCGGTGATCATGTCTTAAATGCGCTCGCTGTTGCGAATGAGTGCGGAGTCGCGTTTAGCTAGCGTTTGTTATTTTCCTTGACGTTCTGATCATTGTTATTTACTGTGTCTTTCTTGCTACACTTGTGCTCTGTTTAACTCGGTCTTGTGTCACTATTGGCAATCGCCACTCTTGCGATTGCGTTCCCACTTCGTTTCTGCTGTTGTGTGTTCACCGTCGCTGGGTGGCGACTAGATTGGTGGACACACATACATTCTGTCTCTGTGCTTACTTTCTCTCTACAGGTGCATTGCACCAAAGCTGGGTTCTCTCATTTTACACGCTTGTGGAGGACTTCCGCAGTGTCAGCGCACATCTTGTGTGCTGACCACGGAGATAGTTCCACAATCGTTACAGTATGACCAGCCAAACCGAAATTCCCAGTGTAGAGGGAATTTCCGATTTGTCTCAGGTTTCATTGCCCAATGCAAAAGCATATGTGGATCCTATTGTGGACAGAATTATACATTATATTGAGGCATTAAAAAAATCCATGCATGTTTCTGATGCCAACCCATATGAGTGTTTCTTTGATATAGGGTTGTTTGAGCCTCCATTCGCTCCGTGGGAGATTGGGGCTTTGATTGAGGAGTTTGAGTTTGATTGGAAGGCGTTTTGCGATTTTTACATCGTAAAAAGCGAAGAGATTCTTAATGCTTGTATTGATTCTGTGTACACTTGGATTGAATCTGATGAGTGTGACGAGTGATTTGTATGTGGCAGACGATTTTGGACGAATTGCACACACACCAACCAATTAATTACAATAAAGAGACATAGTTATCAGATGAATGTTCCTGTCTTTCTGGGGTAAAGCAAGTGAGTTTGGATACTGTGCGATCTGATGCCCGTTTCCCAGATGTTCCTGCAGATTGTGAGCGGCAGGAGTGTGTCAGTTTTGTCAAAGATATGTGGGATCCCTTGTCGTTTAAAAACAGATCTTTTTCTCCCTGTGATTCTTTAAGATCTCCCATCTATGATCCTGCTATGGGAAAAATTCCTAAACTAAGCGGCCTCAAGAGTAATGTTAATATGACTGATAAAGTTTCTCATGTTGTTGTCACAACCTCTTCTGCAAATAAATCTATGTCTCGCTCTGTTCACACCTGTAAACGCATGTTGCCAGATGACAGTTGTTCCAGTGTTTCTGTCCTGAACACTTTGCAGTCTGCTGCACAGATTGCGGAGGCTTGCGCTTTGGAAGCCTTAGTTTCACAACCTAAAGCGATCTTGGATTCGCAAATTTTGCGTTCTGTCTCCTCAGATTCGACATTGTTAGCCGAGTCTAAGGGTTAGAGCGCTTTGGTTTTGCGAATCTGATACTGAGGAAAGTAATGACTTTCCACCCTGTACTCTGGATGAGTCAATATTACCTTGCAATGAACCTCCTGCAGGGAGCCCAGAGGCTCCTCTAGGTATTGCAGCTAATTGCATCTGTTGTTCTGCCATTTCAGAATTGCAGTCTGGTTTGACTGCTATGAAGGCTTCTGCCTGCAGTGAAACAAGACTCAGGGAGTCTGTAACATTTGTGGAATCGTTTTCGTGGTCAGCGCACGAGATGCGCACTGACACAACGAAAACCTTCAACAAACGTATAATTGGGTGAACCCAGGCTAGGTGCAATGCACCAGCAGAGGGCAATTCCCACCGGCAGATGGCGCTGTGGAGTGCAGACGAGTACAATCTCTGCACGGCCACAGATGCCAGATGGGGATTGTATAGATCAAGACAATGCGGGGCTGAACAGCCCTTAAAGAGAAAGAGCACAGGTACAGGATGAATGTGTGTTCACCAATCTAGTCGTGACCCTGCGACGGTGAACACACATTAGCAGAAATAAAAGTAGGAATGCGATCGCGAGATGGGCGATCGCCAGAAGTGACACAAGACAGATCAGAACAGAACACGAGAGGAGCAAAGGCACAGCAAACGACAATGAGAAGTAACGAAAATAACAAACGCTAACTAAACGCGAACACCGCACTCATTCGCAACAGCGAACGCGTTTATAGCGCGGTCTCCGCGTGTTAAGCACAACAGAGACAAGCACGCCTAACTAACCACCGACAGACAAACACGAAACAAAGAACACGTGCGCTTGCTTAGCGGTTACGTCACCGAGCCTACAGCGAGCGTTCGTATCAGACAAGACAGACAAACGGAAAACAGAAATAAGCTAGGAAAGATCCACAGCCGCTACCGCTAGGGGCTAGTGCGATCCAAGATGAGATAGCTGGTAGCAACCGCTGCTCCAGCTAACTTCCAAGAAAACAGAACAGAAGGATCCACAGCACTAGCGCAAGGCTAGTGCAATCCAGGCAAGACAGATCAGAAGGATCCACAGCACTACCGCTAGAGGCTAGTGCGATCCAGGAAAACAGAACAGAAGGATCCACAGCACTAGCGCAAGGCTAGTGCGATCCAGGCAAGACAGATCAGAAGGATCCACAGCCACTACCGCTAGGGGCTCGTGCGATCCAAGCAAGACAGGCAGATGAGATAGCTGGTAGCAACCGCTGCTCCAGCTATACTCCAAGAACATAGATCAGAAGGATCCACAGCCGCTACCGCTAGAGGCTAGTGCGATCCAAGCAAGACAAACAGAACGATTTCCTGTCGACCACCGCTGGGACAGGACAATCGCAACAGACAAACAAAACAGATATGCAATCCTAACTGCACTAGGGAAACTGCCTAGTACAGTCCCAGGAATTACTCTAAGATAACTTTGACAAGATATAGCATGGCTGACACTCTAGGAGTGTTTCAACAAACCCTGAAGGAATGACCAGCAAAGCATTCTGGGAGTAGAAAGCTCTTGTAGTGCCAGTCATCTAAGGAGGAAGGTAGGGGATTTGCATAACGAATGTATGCAAATTCCTCAGCAGCAGAACAGACCAGAAACTTGCAATGGAAAAACAGGTCTCTCTTCCAGAGACCTGCAGCCCACAGACTAGAGGAATGGTCAAACAGCTGTCTGCCTGTGCAGCCAGCTGAGCGGATCATCACAGAGTCAGTGTTGGTTTCACTGGATATTCCTATGCATCCTGTTCTTGAAGATGAAATTCAGTCCCAGTGTATGGTAAAACCATCCCTGGGACATCTGCCCTGTCCGCAGAAGGTATTTGATGTTCGGCCCTGTAATATGGATAGTTCAGAATCCTTGTCAGAAAACTTAGGAAATTATTTTTCTGAAGTTTTGCTCGATGTTCTGGAGGTCTCCGAGTTCCTCCCAAAGGGTGCAGAACTTTTAGCAGGTGCCTCCTGCCCCGCAGGGCCGTTTGAGGTTTTGCCTACTTCAGTAGGCATTGCTGCTATACTGACTACCTTTGCAGCTCTTGTGGAGCTCCAGTCATGCGTAGTCCATGATGAGTTCTGGTTGGATACAATTACAGTCATAGAGACTTCTAAGTCTGAGTCCAAGTCTGCTTTTGAAAGACCAGTGCTTGTAACCACTACTCGTGATGATTCTTTGCCCGGTCCTGGTTTTGGTCTTGTTGTAACAGACTCTGAGGTTGGCAGTCCCTCGACATGTCCTGAAGTTTCTCTTGTGCTAGTGTACCCCGATGTGCTCTGTGACCCAGAAAGCCCAAGTGTGTCTCGGTTACCAGCATGCTCAGATGCTTCCTCGGAGACATGTTCTGATATTGCCTGCCTGCCTGCATGCCCAGAAGTGGTCCCTGAAAGCCCTGATCTTGATGGTTGCCCTGGTAATCCTGAATCCGGAATTGTCATAGGTTCCATAGGGGTTCTTGATAGTTCTTCATGTGAGCCTGGTGAGCATTCAGGCCTCTTGGGATCTCTGCGGAGCTTCAAAGTGTTCTGGGAGATTCTGGGAGAAATATTTCCTGGTACCCTGCATGGGATCAACAGTGGCTTCTCTGTTGAAAGGGACACTTCAAATAGGTATTGTGGCAGGTTTGGTCCCTGGAAGGTGGTGGGTATTGCTCGGAGTGTGTCGAAGGGTTCTTCTCTGGTATTCACAGTTCTGATGGGTGTTATGCTGAGACTTGTAGTACTGATGGGCATGTTTCGGTGGCTTCTCCTTCCGATGAGTTCAGTTTCGGGAGGATTGACTCTGGAATTGGGCCTTTTCGGGCTGTCCCGACCTTCATGAGTGTTCAGTTGGACAGTTTCCTTGGTGATATCAGTTTTGAGGGACGTCTGGAAGTCGTCCCTGGAGGGGGGGGGGGGTACTGTAATGATCTGCTCAGCTGTTTGCATGGGCAGACAGCTATTTGTCTATTCTTTAGGTCTGAGTGCTGCAGGTCTCTGGAAAAGAGACCTGTGTTCACTTTGCAAGTTTCAGAGTTGCTCTGCTGGTGAGGAATTTGCATACACTTGTCATGCAAATTGCTTAACTGCTTCCTTTGATGGCTTGCAGTATAAATGCCTTTTGCTCCCAGAATTCCTTGCTGGTCATGATGGTTTGTTCCTGCTAACTCACCTGGAGTATCAGCCTTTGCTATTGTTTGCTAAGATTATCTTAGAGTAATTCCTTGGGACTGCACTAGGCATCCCTTCTAGCGTAGTCAGGTTGTATTATCTGTTTTGCCTTGTAACTGTCTATCTGTTGCGATTGTCTTGTCACCAGCGGCGCTCAACAGGAAATCGTTCTGTCTTTAGGGGTGCAAGCCAGAGCAGCGGTTGCTACTGGTTGCTCCATCTGTTTGTCTGTCTGGATCGCAGCCGCTCTAGCGGTAGTGGCGGTGGTTCCTTCTGTGCTCTGTCTGGGAGTGTAGGCCAGAGCGGCGGTTGCTGCTGGCTACTCCTTCTGTCTGTCTTGTTTGGTACGAACGCTTGCTGTAGGCTCGGTGAGGTAACCGTTTAGCAAGCGTTCGCGTTCTCTATTTCGTGTTTGTGTTACATTGGTTAGTTAGGGTGGCACGCTTATCACTGGGCGCCTAACGCGCGGTGATCATGTCTTAAACGCGTTCGCTGTTGCGAATGAGTGCGGAGTCGCGTTTAGCTAGCGTTTGTTATTTTCCTTGACGTTCTGATCATTGTTATTTGCTGTGTCTTTCTTGCTACACTTGTGCTCTGTTTAACTCGGTCTTGTGTCACTATTGGCAATCGCCGCTCTTGCGATTGCGTTCCCACTTCGTTTCCGCTGTTGTGTGTTCACCGTCGCTGGGTGGCGACTAGATTGGTGGACACACATACATTCTGTCTCTGTGCTCACTTTCTCTCTACAGGTACATTGCACCAAAGCTGGGTTCTGTAGTTTTACACGCTTGTGGAGGACTTCCACAGTATCAGCGCACATCTTGTGCGCTGACCACAGAGATAGTTCCACAATCGTTACAGAAATTATAGAAATTATGGAGGAAAGGAAACTACAGATTAACACATTGATTTCAAACAAAGTTTGGAAAAATGAGGAAGAAGTAGTAAAATTACTGCACGTTGAGAAAGTAGATTCTTGGAGTCTGAACCAGTTTAGATATTTCCTCCTCTCACTAGGTAGTAAAGATCAACTTTCAAGAGATCTGACACAATTTGAGAAACTCTGTGTAGTAGAAAAAGGACAATCGAAGGGTACCCTGGCAAAAATATACACTTATTTGGGAGAGGGTTCGATTGGACACAGACATATAAGGTGAGCTGGGAGAAGGATCTAGGTAGAGAACTGTCACCAGCCCAATGGAATAGGATAATTAAAATGACCCATGGGGCCTCAGTGTCAACAAGGCTAAAAGAGTCAGGCTATAAAATGCTGACACGCTGGTATTATACTCCGGAAAAACTGAATAAGATGTGTGGTGCTGATCCCCTCTGTTGGAGATGTGGGGAAGAAAGGGGGGAATTGTTGCACATTTTATGGAGCTGTAAAAAAATTGCAACCCTTTTGGAAGGTAGTTAACTACTCTAAGACCGATCCACGCCAATGGGCGTGGCCGCAGCGGCAGCCCCAGGACCGCCTAGAGCCAATTGGCGTCAGGTCCTAGAGCCGGCTACTGAAGGAGATCGCGCACAGGATGCGCGCGCATCTCCTTCTCGGGGGGCGGAGCTCAGCCCAGTCTTCAGTCTCTAGACGGCGCGATTGACATCTATCTACACAGTACAGCTCTGCGATCAGCAGCAGCGCTGTACTGGGGACAGCCGTGTGAGAGTGATGGGCTCTCGTAGGCAGAAGCCTATGACAGCCGATCGCGTGATTGGCCAGTTGGGGGGAGGGAGGGGATTTCTAAAAAAACAAAAACAAAAAAAAAAACAGAAATAGTAAGAAACATAACAAAAGCATGAACATAAATATTTATAAAAAGTAAACAAACCCAAAGGGGAGGGGGGGATCAGACCCCACCAACAGAGAGCTCTGTTGGTGGGGAGAAAAGGGGGGGGGGAATCACTTGTGTGCTGTGTTGTGCGGCCCTGCAGCTTGGCCATAAAGCTGCAGTGGCCAATTATGAAAAAAAATAGCCTGGTCTTTAGGGGGGTTTACAAGTGTGGTCCTCAAGTGGTTAAATATTTTGCATGGAAGTTTGCAGATATTTCAGTTTCTGAAGACGCAAGTATATATCTGCTGCATCATAATGATAGAGACTTGAAAAAATATAGAGGCTCCCTGGGGATGCATATGCTAAGTGCAGCAAGGATTGTAATCTGCAAAAACTGGAAGTCACCGATAGTCCCCTCCATGCTGGTTTGGCTAAATGAAATAGAATATATTCAGAGAATGGAGGAGCTCTCGAATGTAATGTATGGAAAGGAGGAAAAGAGATGGGACAGGACCGAATTCAGGAGTTCCGTGGAATACATGGGACTTAGAGTCAGTAAGATAGAAGTCAGTAGTCAGATTTCTGACCATGGATGGGGTTTAACAGAGTAGTCATTGGAAGTAGGGATTAGAAGTTTAAAGTGGAGATAGGCGCCAATCTTTAAAGGAGGATTCACAGGGGTAGGAACCTTTTCTACTATTAGTACACTTTTTGGTTTACATACCTCTACTCTTGTTTTTTTTTTCTTTTCTTCTTTTCTCTTTTTTTTGTAGCTCTTTCATACATCGTGAGGGGCCCCGGAGAGAAGAAACGCATATAGGAGCACCCCCACCCGGACGTAATTGAGTTTTTGATGGTTAAAAGTGATTAGATAATGGAGTAGCCTAAAGGCTGGCCCATAATATAGGTGGGAGAGCGAGCACAGAGGAGAAGGGCCAAGCGGGAGAAGGGGCTGGGGATGGGGAGGTAGGGGGATATTTAATGTGATGTGGGTTGTAATCTCCGGTATGGTCCTGTAATTATTTTGATGTTGCTGGTATTGTTGGTTTTTGGATCTCACTTTTACTGTTAAAAAATATATATATATAAATTATGTCTTTGATAAATAAAGAATATATAAAAAATAAAAATAAAACCCACACATTTTATTTGCCCATAGTAGCTGGGATTGTGCATTTGCTTTTCGTGTTTTGCAATCAGCATTCAGTTCAGAGGCAGTGCGGGTGATCCCCCTGGTGGTGAGAGGTCCAGGGCTCACCTGTATCTCTCTCTGGGTATCGCATGGTAGTTTAGGGGTCCCGGTCTGTGGCAAATTCCGGGACCCCTAACTGTCATGTGAACCAGTGTTTGGGGAGTTATATTCCTATGCAGACTGGGTCTTCTGGAGTGTGCCTCACACATAAAGCGGGAATTGAAACTGAACACTACTATTGTATTACTCATTGCCCAATAGAATATCGGTAATTGTATTGATGTTCTACTTGCGACTATCCTCTGCACCTAAATTGCTGTGGAGTCCTTTTTACATTGTTTATCTCAGAGGCCTCTCAAGTAACCAACACTTTCCAAAAAACATCAAATGCTGCAGTAAAGTGTACTGTCTTCATAGCAGTTGCATAGGAAAACCAAAAACATA
Organism: Hyperolius riggenbachi; assembly: GCF_040937935.1. Classification (NCBI taxonomy): domain Eukaryota; kingdom Metazoa; phylum Chordata; class Amphibia; order Anura; family Hyperoliidae; genus Hyperolius; species Hyperolius riggenbachi. The sequence goes on from NC_090650.1 coordinate 131,741,406, forward strand.
TAGTATTTGCCCAGTGCTGCTGCTGTTTGCATAAACTGCTATAAATGTTGCCCCCCCACTACGACCACACGTGTTGTGAGACTACATCATAGTTAGCCAGTTTTGGCCTTATTCAAGAAAGGCTGTAAATTTGCCATGCGCAGGCAGTGCACAGCAATTTTCCAGTACTAAACATGGGAGCCCTTTACCAGTATTAATGCTAGGGCCCTTTACTCTATTAGAGCCACACATGTTACTGGAGTAGCATGTGCGATGCTATGGTAATGCGCGATAATGCCGGATGACACGTGTGGTGCTTATATTGTAATGGGCGCATCTTCCCTGGCATTAGTACAGTGTAAGATTTACCAGCCTTTCATGCATCAGACCTCTAGTCTTTTCATTCATCCAGAGCAGGATCATCCAGCAGAGGCAACCTAGGCATGTGCCTGGGGCATAGTGGGTGTCAAGGGGCCCACCTGACACCCTCTCTGGCTTCTGTTAATTTCAGATTACCAAAAGGATCACAAGAGGAGCTCCAAATCAACTACCTTGTCTAGGGCCCCATTACATCTTAAAGTGAACCCGAGGTGAACATGAACCAATTTGATAAACAATTATATTTATCCTCCTAATGGTACCCATACATGGTACAATTTCTTTATTTTTTTTTGTTTAGATAATTTAGATAGATTATTAAGTTAGATCAAATAAAAAGATTTTTCCAACATGTCTGATCGGATTTTAATTGAAAAAAATGTATAATTGTTCACTTTTCTTGATAAAAAAAAAGAAAAAAAAAGGATTCTTTTCAACTTTCATTCGATTCGATCGTTTTGGTTGAAAAAAACGGGAAAATCGAACGTTTTTATTGTACCATGTATGAGCACCATAAAAATGAGTTTTTAAGTATCCCAGTGTTTACTTTTATATACCACTTCACCTCCAAAGGTTTTTAAAATAGTGAAAATGTATTTCATTTTTCTATGGGAGGTGTATAATAGGGTATTTGGATTTGGTTTTACTTTTTGGCCACAAGAGGGAGATACAGAGTTAATGTGTTCTAAAAATAGAAGACAAAACCAAGTGTTTACAAGTGTTTATATTTGTTTATATACAGGGACGAAGATACTCGTGCTAGGGGAGGTGACGTGGTTAAACATTTACAAAGTAGGTTATATGTTTTACAGTCTAATCAGTGGCAGCCCATTAAGTGTCCCAGAGTTAGAAAAAGGTCAATAGTAGTATTTATCTTTCCCTGCCCTTAGAAGTTGTATTCTGCCAGGAAAACTTTTATTGCTGTGACTTGCTTTTCAGTGATGATTACTATGTTCCAGACAAGGTACCAACAAAACAGAAGCTTCCACTTGCCTAAAATTAACTCTTTCAGGTAGCAAAACAAAGCAAGTAAAACAGCCTGGTTATTTATATGTTTTGTACTGCACATACACATGTTTATCTCATCATTTCACATATCGCCTCAGGTACACTTTAATCCATCTCTGCACTCATCACTGGAAACGCAGTAAATAGAACACTATCATATGTGAAACCGTTTTGAAATAGCAAGTATACTGTGCTTTTACAAGACTTTTTTTTTTAAATGACACATAAAGCGTGTGCTCCAAAACTTGAGTGATTGGATTTTGTCTTGATTTTTAGCAAGCAGTGATGCCCAGATGGTGTTCATTTGTGTTGATTAGAAGTGCTGTACTGATTGCCTTGAAGAATCACATAGGCTGTCTGAAGAAGAATTAATGGAAATATGAAATACACAGTACTTGAGAATGTTCCAGTATGTATTATTTATTCTTTTAAACCTGTGTTGCATTGAATGTAATTAGAACTCCACCAGAAAATCACTGCATTTGCTTTACCAATTCCTAGAGCATTAACACTTGTTTTTACACTTGGATTTTGATGGCATATTTTTGCATGAGAATTCAGGTTGCAACATCTTACCTTCCTAAGAAGAAAGTGCAATTTGCATCTGTTCAACAGAATGTTCTGCTGAACTCCTGTAGAGCCTTGATCTTTATGCATGATAATAATCTGTCATTTTAGGCTCTCTGCTGGCATATGGAAAGTCAGACACATCACGTTTAACAAAAACCTAGATTGAAAGCACACCAAAATGATTTTTTGAAAGCTAATGGATTTACTTTTCTCATCCAGCAAGCAATACGCCATGACTCACTTATCTAGGAAACTAAAAGGTGTCACTGATTGAAAGTACACCTGTCAGAGACCTAAAGAGGCTGCCATTTTGGTCTCCTTAAAAAAGTCTGTTTTTCAGGCTGCTCTTTGCTTATAATACTTTATAAATCACTCACTTGGAGTAAGTGTACAGTTCCAGGCAGGAGTTCCCTGACCTGCATACTTCCAGCGCATTGGCTCCATAGATTGACGTTAGAGGAACCAAATTACAGCTACAAAATTACTGTTTCAGCAGGCCAAATGGCAGCTTCCTTATCTGTCTAATGACAAGTGGACTTTAAAGCAGGGATTGTCACAATACAAATCAAATTACAACAACAACTGGTCTGAGTGCATGAAGTGATAAAGATGCTAATCCTGCATTCAAAACTTTCAATACTTTTTCTGCTGTTATGGTTTGGAGTTATTACATACCTTAGGAGTACTGGCCCTTTAATTGCCATTGCCATCAGCTGGCAAAACAGTTGCATGCTGGGGGAGTGTTTTTTATCTATAATATATTCCTCCTCTTTCCTTTATCTCCCCCTCCTTCTAATGACATAAGGCACTTCCTAGTTTAGACCTCAGTGGGAGTGTCTGAAGACTCTGGGAGGAGGGATGGTAACAAGTACACAATTAGCAAGAGGAGAACAATGAGTGAGGGAGGAAATTATGTCAGGATTAGCTTCATTCAAAGGTAACCAAGATGGAAACAGTCTAGAATAGGATTCTCTGCTTTTCCTTTATAAAAATCACAGGAATCATAACGTGGACAGTGCAATACATCCATTATGTAAGTAGAACTAGTATTTATCTACTTATATATGTGTTTTTTTATTTCTAGGTTAGCATGGGTGTCACTTGTTCTTTAAGATGTTTTGAATAAAAGAGTTACCATCCAACATTATGTGGTCACCAAAACTTCATAAACTAGGTTCATTCCTTTCTACTGTACTTTCATCTGCTGACGCAGTTCAGCAGACTCTTCTCTGGTGTATGTAGCATGCTTATCTTTGCAAAACAGGCTACAAAATGCAGTACTAGAATTGCTTGAAGGGATATGAGCAGTACATTTTAAAGAAAACCTGAGATGGGGTAGGATAAAATTATACATACCTGTGGCTTCCTCCAGCCCCCTTCAGACTGATCACTCCCCACCATCCTCCTCCACATCCTGGATCTTTCACAATTTGCTCCGGTAAGTCCTTTGATCTGGGGCGTACTGTGCATGCGCGGCCTGGCGGTGCTCACTCCCCCGTCGCGCTTCTGTTACCGGGAGCGTTCTGCGTCTGCACAGAACTGCTGCGTAGGTGCAGAACACTCCCGGTGATGTAAGTGTGGCGGAGGAGCACGCATGGCCAGACTGCGCTTTTGCCGACTGGCCCCGACTGGAGAACATTCCGAGGCCAATCGCAGAGAATACAGACGGCGCTGGAGGATGGCGAGGGAAGGATCAGCCTGGAGGGGGCTGGAGGAAGCCACAGGTATAATTGTTTTCTCCTGCAACAAATCAGGTACACGTTAAAACCTTTTTTAACAAACCTAACCTCTAAGGGAATTTTGTTAATTGTGCTGGATTCTGTGGTGAAGCAGGTGATTATATACATAAGAGGGCTGCCCGTATTTTTATGGAAGCCTTCCTCTTCTATACCCCTTGCCACAGAACTGAACGTTCCCACAATTTTTTCATATGTCTCTGGCCACACAATGCATGCTGGTGACTCAATGGAGACTCCCAGATGGACACGGGAGGCTACAGAGCAGCCCCTGTAGCAATGGTGTAGCAATAGGGGTTGCAGAGGTAGAGACTTCATCGGGCCCTTCGGCTAGAGGGGACCCGAGGGGCTTACCCTCAACAACAGTATTTGCTCTTTATTGCTCCTGTGCTGATAATAATCACTTCTATAGATGATTTGAATAGTAATGATCATTAACACACTGTTTCCCATCCCCTTCTTGCACCTCTGACCCTGTGGTTGTCCTTGAGTGGTTTTGGTGTGGCGTATCAAATGTTATGTATAGAGAGCTTGGGGGGCCCAAAACTTGCACCGGGGCCCATAGTGCCTTAGCTACGCCACTGCCCCGTAAGTAAATGCCTGCTGCACCACAAAACCCACACAATTAATGAACCTCCCTTAAGAGGAGGTTCTTTTAAAAAGTTTTCAAAATTTACTGCTCAGATCCCTTTAAAGGAAAACCTAAAGGGCGAGGAATGGAAACGGGAAAAAAGGGCGCAAATGGATAATGGACAAAAAGGGCGCCTCCATCGACTGCAATGCAAAATATTGGCTATTGGGCGTCCAACAGGAAATTAGAGCGCCCGAGAAATAACGGTTGCAGGTATCGTGGTAACATAAGTTTTCGTTTACAGAACAAGGTTTATTACAAATATCGTTTACAAATTTGTTTTGACTTTTGGTTTTACTTATTTTTTCCTTTTTAAATTTTGCTTTCAGGAGTGTAACAAGTACATTTTTGTTTAAACTTATTTTATGGTTTTAAAATTCGTTTTCATACGTATAATGCTTAAATATCGTTTTCAACCTTATTGTATTAAAAAATAAATTGCTTTTGATATCAACTTTGTTTTCAGAATTATAATGCGTTGATTATAGTTTTCAGATGTATTATCTTACTATTATATTGCTTTTAATATTACCGTTATTTTACGATTTTTAATACGTACATGATTGTAAGGCTATTTATTCTATTATACATATATAACTTTTTCTATTTATAATATGTTTAATGTGTATGTGATTTTAAGGCTATTTATTCTATTAAAATATATAAATTATTCTATTCATGTTATTTGTAGTGAAAGATTTTAAGGATTAAATATATTATTGTTTATATGTGTGTAAGGGTGTTTGTGCAGTGGGGATGGTTAGGGTTAGGCACCACCAGGGGGGTGGTTAGCGTTAGGCACCACCAGGGGGGTGGTTAGGGTTAGGCACCACAAGGGGGGTTTTAGGGTTAGGCCCCGTTCACACTTGCGTTTTTGCAAAAAACGGAACGGATGTCCGGATCCGTTCCATGCGCATCCGGACCGGATGCGTACGGTTGCACTCAGGATCCGCTCCGGATCCGTTCCGTTTGCATCCGGTTTTTCATCAGTAGGTGATCAGGTTGATATCCAGATCCGTTTTTAAAGAGATACAGACTATATAAATTCTTGGGGTCTGTGAGGTCTGCAGAAGCCCTGGGGTCATTGTTGGAGACAGCCTGACGTGTGGAGACCATCCTTGGATATAGAGACTGCAGTTTGGGCCATGGATCCAGTGTTTTTGTACTCATTTTACCTGGGAATTGTCTCCTTTTTGATTTTTACCTATTACTATGTGGGAAGAAGGCGTGCTCCTCACAGGAGATGGTGGGTGCACCAGGCAGGTAGCTGCTGCACCTGTAGAATCAGGTCCTCAGGTGTGTAAGGCCTCACCTCTTCGTCCGACATGCTGCCAAATATCTCCAGCCTTATACACAATGGGCTTGATTCACAAAACGGTGCTAACTGTTTGCACGCGGTGAAAAGTGCTTTGCGCAAAATTTTGCATGATAACGGTTATTGCGTGCAAAAATTCGCGTTTGTGCCTTAACGTGAATTTTCCGCACGTTAACGGTTACGTTCGAGCGATAAATTTAACACGCAAAAACACGTGCAAAAAGCCGTGCTAACAGCCGTGCTAACAGTTACCACCGTTTTGTGAATCAAGTCCAATGTAGGGTAGCCATTGTTATCCTTCTGGGACTTGGAAGGTAAAAGAAGGTGCAGAGGGAAGTGATCAATTCACATACAAACAATCATTAACCTTCTGCACTCAAAAGACACAGCAAACTGGAATTCTAATAGCAATAAAACAACTAGGTTGCCCAGTTGGCTTCCAAAACAGACTGCAGCATTTTCTACTAGACCAATTAACCAGAACTGAGGTTCCCTCTGTAGAATAGGTGCATTCTCTACCTGCACTAGTCAGTAAGCAAAGGAACACTTTGTGCTCTTGAACCTGAGATTCAAGCTGAGCAAAATCAGGTTCTACCTTTAAAGAGACACTGAAGCGAAAAAAAATATATGATATAATGAATTGGTTGTGTACTATGAATAATTACTAGAAGATTATCAGCAAAGAAAATATCCTCATATTTTTATTTTCAGGTATACAGTGTTTTTTCTAACATTGCATCATTCTCTAATATGTGCAGATTACACAACACTCAGCATTCAAAATGATTCTTTCAGAGCAGTCTGTGAACTAATGACCTCTCCTCTGCCAGAGGAAAAGTAAATAGTTAATTAACAGTTGAGATAATAAAAGTCAGATAACATCTCTCTCCAGGACTTTGAAAGTCATAGAGATAATGGCTTTTTTGTATAGAGATAACAACTGGAGTTTCTTAACTCTTCCTCTACTGGAAACAATTAGACTGATGTATCTGATCTTAATGTTTTATTTCTTAGCTGTACTACACATACAAATCATAATATCATAGTTTTTTTTTCGCTTCAGTGTCTCTTTAACGGGAACACATGAATGCCCATAAACCAGTCTCATTTCTCCAGTGAGTGACAAACTGCAATACTCCCACCATTAAATAAATGGGCTATGCTGCATATGGACAAGATAACTACGGCCAGCAGCCAGGCCACCATGGCTGCTAAACCACATACACAAGCAAGGGTAGCCATGCTCATCCTGCTGGGACTTGGAGAAAAGCAGGTGTTGAGGGGTGTAGTCAATTTACATACTTACAAACATAACCCTCTGTACTCAAAACACAATCACAGCTAACTGGAACTCTAATAATAGTTTCAGTTTGCTGTGATTGTTCTAGCACTTAAAGACATTTTTTTTACAACTGATATCTTAAAGATAACTTGAAGTGAAAGACATATGGAGGCTTTCATAATTATTTTCTTTTTAAACAATACCAGTTGCCTGGCAGTCCTGCTGATCTCTCTGAATCATAAATCTGAAACAAGCACGCAGCATCCAGTCAGTCTTCAGTCAAAGTGCCTGATCTGTTCAGGATCTAGGACTAAGGGCAGTTTCACCCTAAAAAACGCCAATGATTGCGATTAGATGTTTGGGAGAGATTACACAAAGCACTTTTCTATGATTTTTAGGCTGTTTCACACGGGAGTAATTTGTTTTTCAAAAGTAATGCATGATGCATGTCGTTTTTGCAGTGATTGTGATTCTGTAGGAAGTACAGAAAAGCAAAAATGCTGTGAAAATGGCTAACTAAAAATTGATATAAGATCGCTAATTGCAATCACAATCACTAGCCCTTTTTGTGTGTGATCAGGTACAGTATGAGAGTGTGGAGGGTGATCAAAAAGCAGGGCCAGGCCGAGGCAGAGGCGAGAGAGGTTCCAGCCTCAGGGCGCAGTGTAGGAGGGGGCGCACAACTCACTCAGCTATCATTCCCCTATTGTGTTGAAGCAGAGAGAAATAAGAAAAGGGGATACATGGCAGTGCCTACAAGCCACATAACCAGAGATAAAGATGTTGGGGGCCCTGGGCCGCCTCTTAGTCTAATAGCAATCAGTGTGTGATGGCTGTGGTGGGAGGGATGGAGGGGCGCACTTTGGTGTCTCAGCTTGGGTGCTGGAGGACCTTGTCCCGGATCTGTCAAAAAGGCACACCCTAAAACAAAATAGCTCAGAGACAACGGGAGCCCTGATAGTGCAGTATGTCACAGATAGAATAAAGAAAGTACACTATAAATTTTGTACTCACAAGGGAAAGTTGCAGAGGGGCAACCAACCACTGCAGGCAGTTGGAGATGTGTAAACCTGACTCCACTTGGGTATCCAGGAAAAGCTGGGTGTGATCGCACTCTTGCTACAAAAACATCCGGATGGTCCTAGAGGTGGCAAGGCCACAAAGGGCCAAGTGGTACACCTCTCCAGTGGAGGGTGAAAAGCACAAAGGCTAAAGAGATGATAAAACTGAGTTAAAGGGAATCTGAAGTGAAAATAAATGTATGATATAATGATTTGTATGTGTAGTACATCTAAGAAATAAAACAATAACAGCAGAGATATGAATCTAATATTGATTCCAGTATTGGAAAAGTTAAAGTGGACCCAAATTAAAAATACAAGATTTCAGAAATAAAATCTATTTTCTAACTTATAATAATAAATAGCAGCCTTTTTCAGCTGCATGTCATGATGACAAATATAAAATATTTTACATTTACTGGAGGAACCCCTCCCTTTCTTTCAAATTGCCGGGACAAAATCCGGCAAACTGGAAGAGTAGATGGTGTCTGGCAATGGAGGAATTGCTAATGGCTGCCCCCAGTATAACCCTAGCTATGAAAAGAGAAGGGTGAAAAGCATGCACTGAAATGATCATAGGTTTGAAGGAGTGTTTATGTATCTTTGTATGTGTCAGAGTGGTGCAACTAAATATTTTTAATTAAAAAAAATGCTTGGTTTGGGTCCGCTTTAAGAAACTCCAGTTGATATCTATGCAAAAGAGTTTATCTGAGCTCCACGACTTTCAAAGTCGCAAAGAGCTCTGTCGTCTGAAGCTTATTATCTCATGTGTCTGTCATTGTATTTTGTTTTTCTGCAGAGTAAAGTTAAAGTTCACTAGTCTGCTGTGTGAAATCATTTAGAATGCTGAGTGTAATGTGTAAATTGCAAATATTAGAGAATGATGCGATGTTGAAAAAAACAAAAACTATATAACTGAAAATAAAAAATATGAGACTATTTTCTTTGCTACTTATGTTCTAGTAATTATCCATACTACACATACAATTCATTATATCATCATTTTTTTTCGCTTCAGTGTCACTTTAAAAACAATGAAGCTGGACAGCCAGGTGCTCTGTATTGTTTAACCCTCCTGGCGGTTTGCAAAAAAATCGCCAGGGGGCAGCAAATCTTTTTTTTTAAATTTTTTTTTTTTTTTTCATGTAGCGAGACAAAGTCTCGCTACATGATAGCCGCTGCTCAGCGGCATCCCCCCAGCCCCTCCGATCGCCGCCGGCGATCGGAGATCCGGAGATCCCGTTCAAAGAACGGGATCTCCCGGAGGGCTTCCCCCGTCGCCATGGCGACGGGGCGGGATGACGTCACCGACGTCATCGACGTCGTGACGTCAAAGGGGATTCCGATCCACCCCATAGAGCTGCCTGGCACTGATTGGCCAGGCAGCGCACGGGGTCTGGGGGGGGGGGGGGGCGGCTGCGGCGCGACGGATAGCGGCAAATCGGCGGGTAGCGGCGGCGATCGGGCACTGCACGCAGCTAGCAAAGTGCTAGCTGCGTGCAGCAAAAAAAAAATTATGCAAATCGGCCCAGCGGGGCCTGAGCAGTGCCTTCCGGCGGCTTACCCCGAGCTCAGCTCGGGCTTACCGCCAGGAAGGTTAAAAGGATATCAGTACGGCAGCCTTCATATCCCTCTCACTCCAGATTTCCTTCACAGGATATCTTTTAATTCTTTGCATTACAAAAGATATTTTTATTCAAAGTCCAGTCCAATCATACTTCATGGAGATCTTCTTGAAGTGTCTCTGGCCCATTTGCGGGTCACTTTTTCTCCTGAGGTTTCTCCTAGGAGATCATTTTTCAACTTCTTTTTAAAATAACTTTACAGCACTTTGCAATTTAAAAAGTACCCCAAAGTACGGTAGGTGAAATGGTACTATCAAAAAGAGTATTTTCTTGCTTGCTGGTGTTTTAACAACCTTGGCGGTAATGAGGAGCTCAGCTCATCCATTACCGCCAAGGTGGATTGCTCAGCCCCTGGAGGGTCTTTTTTAATAAAATTTTCTGTGGGGGTGTAGCTAGCACTTGGCTAGCTACATCACCCCCCACTGATCACCGCCGACCCACTCTGATCCCCCCCCATCGGCGCCGAACAACATAACCCCCCCCCCCCGGAGCACGCGCCGGTGCAGCCTCTCCATAGCCTCCAGGGGTCGCTATGGCGGCGATCGGAACTACGCATGACGTCAATGACATCAGACGTCATGCCCGATAGTCGCCATAGCAACACCTGAAGCTATGGCGGAAGTCTCGGCCATCCCGGGATCGCGGCCAGGTAAATATCAGAGGGGGGGAGGGGAACAGTGCCGGGGGACTTGGGGGGAAAGTTTAGTTAGCCTAGTGCTAGCTACACTAACTTAAACACATTTTAAAAAACAAAAACAAACAGCTAGCCGCAATAAATGTAACGCCAGGGTGGTTAAAAGGCATTTTATGACGACGTGTGAAAATATCACCTAGGAGAAAACTTAGGCGAAAAAGTGAATTGCATATGGGCCTCTGTGTTATTACTACAGCCCCTGTGTTTCCAGTTGCCCTGGCTGACTAGAATTCCCTTCCCAAGAAAGATCCAAATTGACAAAGTGACCAAAAGGAAAGCACAAAGTATACAACAGAGTAGAGCATAGCTGTGGAAGTAATCAGCAGTCAGCACAGCACTTCCAGACAATACCATGGCTTACATTGGTCTATTATATACCAACATTCATGCGATAATAAACACTTACTATGCAGAAGTAAATAAAAGCTGCACACATTTGAACTTGCTTTGTTTCAAACCTGGTCATTAAGACCTGCTGCAGAACAGTTGCTGTTAACACATAATGGAAATGAATGTCTCACCATCACTGCCTCACCAGGATTTATCTTCATAGGCCATCATTGTTAAACCACTTTCTTAGCATTCTGTAGTCATTTTGTATTGTAATGACAAAGTTGCTGGCAGCGTTGTGCCCATTTTTTTTATAGTAACTTTAAAAATGATTACTGTTTATTGATAGCTTTACATCAAATACGCTGTGCCTTGGCGTGCTGCGATTATGTTAATGCATTATGTGTATTGCTAGCAAGCAATTTTAGTTTTGGACAACATAATAAAATATAAGCCGTAATGGTAAGCAGTCAGCAGTAATCACTAAAGGAAACAAAATGCCATGATTAGCTGAAAGTATTAAACTTATTTCTTTGGGTTTCTCACCTGGCAGGTTCACGCTGACGGCAGTGGAGGAAATAAAATTCTAGCAGGTAACATTGGAATAAAAGAAAGGTGGGGTAGCCTCATGCGGTTTTCTGTTCTGTGGAGTTTATTGTACTGAGATTTCATTATTAAACAGCCTTAGTAGTTCTGAACTTTAACCAGTTGAGATTCATGAGCAATATAAAAACAGCTCTGCATTGTGTGCTGTATAGACAGCCGGAACAAGCTGTTTTTTTAGCATCAGATAAAAGTCTGCTCTCCTGCAATACTCTAAAGGTGCCCACACATCAATCGACTTGACGGCCAATCAACCATCCGATTCGATAATTATTATTGGCGGTACCACCAAGGGCATGCCAGATCGAAGATGTGACCAATTTCGGGCAGAGCATGTCAATTAGTCATGCTGCAAGATGTTGGTCCGTGGCGATCGACTGTGAACGGTATCAGAACGAGCGACGAACACGACAAAAGCCCTGATGCTGTCCCCCCCAATGTTCAATGAGCCCTCTGGAGCCCGGTACACTATACATTACTTGTCCATGGCAGCCGCTGGTTCCAGGCTCCGTCCCCCGTCCATACCTGTGCCCCACGTGGTTGCTGGGGTAACATAAGCGCTTGTAGGGATGGAGGACGGAGACCAGACAGGTATTGTATAGTCACAGTGCACTGGGCGCATGGGTGGGTGTGTGTGTGTGTGTGTGTGTGTGCACATTGAACATTAGAACAGTAGGAGGAAAGCGTCGGGACAGCAAGGAGGCGGTGGATGCGGTGTCACAAGGCGGATTCAGGATCCATTTCAGCGTGTAATTATCAGGAATCGGCCTGCGGTTTATGAGCAGCTGACAGATCACTCTCTAAGTAGATTCAATTAGAGAGAGATTTGTCTCTTGGTCGAGTCCATTGTCGCTAGATGTATGACTACCCTAACTAAAAGAGACCAGATGACAGAAGATAAATACTTCCAAACCCATCTGTTTGATCATTTATAACATCCTTCTGTTATACTTGAAAGGAACCTAAAGTGACAGTAAGGACAGTCTACTTTACCTAGGGCTTCTTTTACCCCCCTTTAGTAGTCCTGGTCCCTCACTGTCTTCCTGCTCTTCTCCCTTCAGCAGCTGACTCCTCCGAAAGCTGCATGCATGGCCCTGGGCTACGCGCACCTGAATCATGCTCCTGTACCTGGGAGCATTGTGCGGTTACGCAGTTCAAAACAATTTAAACTGGGCATGTACTGAACGCTCCTGGCAATGGGGGTGCGTTAGGGGCCCGCGACTGGGCTGAGTTGGCCAGATTTTGGAGGGGCATAGCAGTTGAAGGTAGAAAACCGGAAATACAGTGAGGGACCAGGAAGACTACAGGGGACTGCAGGGACGGATCTAGAGGGGGGCAAGCGGGTATCTTGCCCCAGGCGCTGTTTGTTGAATTCTTAAAAAGGCTGCAAAATTAATGGCAGTTTAGGCGCCAAAACCTGACCTTTGGGCTCCAAAACCGGACCTTGCCCCAGGCGCAACTTGGTCTAGATCCGTCCCTGTGGGACTGGAAGAAACCTTAGGTAAATTAAACTGGGGGCCTTACTGTTACTTTAGGTTATCTTTAATCCTAATGCCAATTTTAGGATTCAAAATAAAATCCTCCTAATCCTGCTGATGATGATTGCCCACTCAGCATGGTTGTTTCTGAAATATTTAGTGCCCCATGTGCAACAACCTGGGATGATCCCCCATCCCCCAACTACATACACACACATTCTATGGAGAGGGGAAAAGAGAATATAAGTGTGGTAGCATCAGCCAAGAATTACAGGGGTACTGCAATGATGGAATATAATGTGCTGTGCAGTGTGCACTGCAGCATGCCTGAATCAGAATTCCATTACAACAAAAGGGTACAGCATTTGACCCTGCCTGTACACTAGAGGTCACCACTAGCCTTTGCCTGGATGGCCAGTGCACAGAATCCACCCTGAAACTCAGTCACACCCTCCACAGAGATTTCACATCTAACACTATAGGAATCTAAGTACCAGGAATCTGAGAGGGGCCATTAGTCAACACGTGTGTGCGCGTGCGCACGCACACACACACACACGCACGCACGCACGCACGCACACACACACACACACCACCAGGTGCTTTGGGGAGATATGCATCTTTTAATGTAAAAAAATATCCACTTCTTTATTCAAGCAATGGGATTAAGCTATTGCATATCAGGCTAGTGATCAGCTCTAAGTCATAGTTGAATTCAAACTGAATGAACAAACATTTAAAGGGAACCTGAGGTGAAAGGGATATGGAGGCTGCCATATTTATTTCCTTGTAAGCAATGCCAGTCAGGCCCCTCAACTGTCCTGGATTCGGCGGGACGGTCCCGGGTTGGGGGAGGGGCTGGCAGTGTGTCCTGGCTGGCAGAGGATGGAATGAAGAAAGATCGAGGCACCAGCCGCGGACAGTCGCTGATTTTAAGTGTAATGCGGAGAGGGAGCCGACATCTCTCCTCCCTCTCCATCATGTCACCCCCTCTTGCGTCCCTTCACTAATGCAGAGAACTTGCGCAGTGGGCGTTTTGTTTATCTTTCCATTCTGGCGGCCGGCTTTCTACTTCCTGTTTCCCATGACGCAAAACAGGAAGTAGGAAGCTGGCCGCCGGAATGGAAAGGTAAACAAAACGGCCGCTGCGCAAGTTCTCTGCATTAGTAAAGGGACGCAAGAGGAGGTCACATGATGGAGAGGGAGGAGTGATGTCGGCTCCCTCTCCGCATTACACTTCAGCATGAGCAGCTGTCCGCGGCTGGTGCCTCAATCTTTCTTCATTCCCTCCTCTGTCCACTGGCACCCTCATTCCCCCCCCCCCCCCCACAGAGCGGCATACTCCTCCCTCCACATTTCCCAGAGTGGCACCCTCCTACCCACCCAGAGTGGCACCTTTCTCCCCACCCAACCAGAGTTGCACCCTCCTCCCCACCCAGAGTGGCACCCTAATCCCCACCCACCCAGAGTGGCACCCTCCTCTCCACCCAAAGTGGCACCTTTCTCCTCACCCAACCAGAGTGGCACCTTCATCTCCCCCCCAGAGTTGCACCCTCCTCCCCACCCACCCAGAGTGGCACCCTCCTACCCACCCACTCCTACCCACCCAGAGTGGCACCCTTATACCCACCCACCCAGAGTGGCATCCTCCTCCCCACCCAGAGTGGCACCCTCCTCTCCCCCCAGAGTTGCACCCTCCTCCCCACCCAGAGTGGCACCCTCCTACCTAACCACCAAGAGTGGCACCCTTCTCCCCACCCACCCAGAGTGGCACCCTCCTACCCACCCACTCCTACCCACCCAAAGTGGCACCCTTCTCCCCACCCAACCAGAGTGGCACCCTCCTACCCACCCACAGTGGCACCATTCTCCCCACCCAACCAGAGTGGCACCCTCCTACCCACCCACTCCTACCCACCCAAAGTGGCACCCTTCTCCCCACCCAACCAGAGTGGCACTCTTCTACCCAGAGTGGCACCCTTCTCTCCCCACCCAGAGTGGCATCCTCCTCCCCAGTCAGAGTGGCACCCTCCTCCTCACCCAGAGTGGCACCCTCCTCTCCCCTTAGAGTGACTGACATCCTTCTCCCCACCCACTGGCATCCTCCTCCCCACCCTCGTCACGCCCATTGTCACCCTCTCTAAAAATTTAGGGTGTGGCTTAAGCCCGCGCAGGGGGCATGGCTTAAGTGTCCCTCTTTCTCATCTTCCAAGTTGGGAGGTATGGCTAGTTGTCTGGAAGCCTTGTTGATCTTTTGGCATAAGTAGTGTCCGTGTCAAAATCTTGGAACAAGAATATGGCTAATCCAGTAAAACCTGAACTGAGTACCTGATCTGCTGCATGTCTGTTCTGAGTCTATGGCTAAAAGTATTAGAGACACAGGGTCTGATACACACAAGCATGACTGTCCTGTGGCCGTGCAAGTATTACCGCGCCTCTGCAGTAGCAAGGAGCCACTCGTGCATGGGTTTACTGCCTAGGCATGGCCATACTCGCGCAGGTGCAATAAGGCCATCCTCATATGCAGCTGGGAGAGTGGCCACTATAATATATCCATCAAGCAGGAAATGTAACTAGAAGGGAGCAGCACCTGCGATCGCAGAGGGGCCCAGAGCTGTAGGGGGCCCCAACTATTAACCTTCCCTCCCTTCAATAAAGCAAAAATCCATTAACCCTTCGCACACTCGCATGCAAATGTTCAAACAAATGCATTCACAGATTCACTCATCCAGGCACAACTGTTATCCCTACAGCTAAATTAAAAGCCAGGGTTTTAGTTCACAGAAGAATGCATTCTTATGCTTAGTCACCTATACTGCGCAGAAGTACCCACTGGCTTTTAATTTAGCTGTAGGGATAACAGTTGTGCCTGGATGAGTGAATCTGTGAATGCATTTGTTTGAACATTTGCATGCGAGTGTGCGAAGGGTTAATGGATTTTTGCTGTTTTCTAGCCACACCCCCTTCAGCACCTCCCTTTCCCTAATAATTTATTTAATGTCCTAACTAGAGGCGATGTGCCTGGATTTCCATTTTACTACTGACCCCTGTGGCTAGGGTCCAATTCAGTGCACTCCCTCCTTCCCCTGTATGTATTTGTCAGCATGCACACAGCTTATGCTGGTGTATGCGCATGGTGCACGTGGACACATAACGTTAGCTCCCTTGTGCGATTGGTAAGATGCACCGTCTTTCCCAGGAGAGGAAGTTAGGATGTGTGCTCCTAATCCATTGATAGGTTTGATGCAATGAATGTGTTTGCATGTCTGCACTATGCATGTTACAGGGCCAGAGTTAGGACACCTATGTTTACCTGGGTACTTCTGCGCAGTATAGGTGACTAAGCATAAGAATGCATTCTTCTGTGAACTAAAACCCTGGCTTTTAATTTAGCTGTAGGGATAACAGTTGTGCCTGGATGAGTGAATCTGTGAATGCATTTGTTTGAACATTTGCATGCGAGTGTGCGAAGGGTTAATGGATTTTTGCTGTTTTCTAGCCACACCCCCTTCAGCACCTCCCTTTCCCTAATAATTTATTTAATGTCCTAACTAGAGGCGATGTGCCTGGATATATGTATTTCCCTTCAATAAAGGGGACTATGCTTTAGTTCTGGTCTTTTTGTGGCCACACTTGTTTTAGGACACTGGTAAGACGGGCCCCAAGGCTGTGAAGGGCACCAAGGGGAGGCAAGAGAAGGGATGTAAACATTGGGGGGCTCCATCAAAGTTTCATTGGGTGGCCCCTTGAATTGTAGTTACACCACTGCCTAAAAGCTCTTGTCAGATATGTTTCATTCAAACAATGGCTCATTATTGCAATTGGCAAAGAATACTGGCCTGAAAAAGCACGTGCTTAGTTCTGAAAAACCTGTTGCCACAAGTGTCATTAAAAGCTTTTTTCAGATTGCCTTATTGTGTCATCCTTGAGGTAAGCCACCTCTTTCTTTTTCAATCTTATTGGTTTTAAACTATTTTATGTACTCCAAGCACCTTTTTCACCCTTTTGCAAAGGAACCAAATTAGCAGTTTACAACACTAACATCAATTACCAATAGAAGTACGAAGAGAAGGGACCCAGCAGCACCGTCTTCAGTAGTATTCATTCTCTTTTATTATGGCATAAATGTCATTACAGCAAATAGGGCAAGCTTTTGTGAGGGCAAGTTATGAGAGGAGCCTCCTCTCTTTATCAAGCCAACTTGCCCTCTGAATAAATGCAATCCAATGCAGCCTGAGATAGTGGTTCTAGCTCCATGAGGGAGACAATCAGAATGGCCAGGACACCCTGTTGCCAACCAATCACACTGGAGACCAAAACTAAAACACACCCCCTTTCAAGAAGACCTGATGGGGAACGTAACCTTCTGAAATGCTCCGATCGTCACGCAGAAGTCGCCGGAACGCTGACTAATAGGACCAGGGAATGTCCAAAATCCTCATAAAGAGCTTGAATACTACTGAAAACGGTGCACTTCCATTGCTGTTCCTGAAGGCAGAGGGACAACCACCAGAGCATGTCACACTTGGTTGGTTGGGTGCTGCCTACTACTGTTTCTTTCCTACAATTACCAATATACAGAAGAGCTTAAACTCACTGAACAGGTACTGGATGGGATCAGTGAGAAGGAAGGGGGAGCACAGTGATAAAGAGTTTGATAGTTGAGTTACTTTAGAAGAACAGGTAGGACAAAACATGAAAATTGAGACTAGTTCTAAATTAGCACTCTTATAAATATGCATGCTCTCATAATGCTAGGCATGGTGTGTCTGGGGTAGTGGGGTTGCAGCCATGTCCTGTAGCACCCAGGGGATTGAATGTTGCACTGAGAATAGGAATAGGAGTGCAGGTTACACCAGACAGATGTTGATGGTAGGGGACTCTATCATTAGGTGGCAAAGAGGATGTTAAAGGGACCAAACATGCTGTACAGTATGCTGTCTCCTGGGTGTTTTTGTTTGGTAAATAGCAGATCCCACAGGACTTGTAACAGATCAAGCAGGGAACTCAATTGTGGATAATTATAGATGAGATATTAAATGCATCATTTTCTTCTGTTTTTATCAAGAAGATATCTTTCTTGAATTGTACAGTTGTGAGCAGGAAGGTGCGATGGCATGTTTTTTAAAAAAAATCGAGATAGATAAGGCATCTGTCCGAGATGGCATCCATTCCTGGGCATTAAAGCTAAGTGCATGACTTAGAGTTTCAGCTTCATGGCTTGCCTGTTTTCTTTATTACACAATATGAAGGTAGATCTTACAGTTTTGTTACAGTAGAGAGGAATGGCGGAGTATCCAAACCAAGCTCCGCCTGACTGACATTTGTTGCATAGAGCTGGAAGACCTCTTAAAGACACAACTGCGCTTGTTACAGCTATACACCAGCACTAATGAAGGATTTTTACTTCCAAAATAATTTGCATGCAAAATAATTCATACTTGACCCTTCCACCGCAATGAGATCATCCTATTGGAAGGGACCCTAAACACTATTTATACCTTTGGATGAAACAATCATAAAAATGTAAATGGTGTACATAACTTTAACCACTTGAGGACCGCCCCCAGCCGATGGGCGGCGGCAAAGTCCGGGCCCAAACGACCGCAATACGCCCATCGGCGGGGGCGGCTGCGGGAGTGGCTATGCGGCGATCGCGTCATTCGTGACGCGATCAGCCGCCGGGGACTGGCTCCGTCCACCGCTCGTAGTAACCCGCCGGCCGTTCGGAAGCGCCGGCGGGTTACTACCACCCGGATCGCCGCTGCACATATGTATAATAGGTTTTGTAATGTATACAAAGCCTATTATACTGGCTGCCTCCTGCCCTGGTGGTCCCAGTGTCCGAGGGACCACCAGGGCAGGCTGCAGCCACCCTAGTCTGCACCCAAGCACACTGATTTCCCCCCCCCTGCCCCCTGATCGCCCACAGCACCCCTCAGACCCCCCCCTGCCCACCCCCCAGACCACTGTTTGCACCCAGTCACCCCCCTAATCACCCATCAATCACTCCCTGTCACTATCTGTCAACGCTATTTTTTTTTTTATCCCCCCCCCCTGCCCACTGCCCCCTCCTGATCACCCCCCACCCCTCAGATTCTCCCCAGACCCCCCCCCAGACCCCCCCCCCCCGTGTACTATATGCATCTATCCCCCCTGATCACCTGTCAATCACCTGTCAATCACCTGTCAATCACCTGTCAATCACCCGTCAATCACCCCCTGTCACTGCCACCCATCAATCAGCCCCTAACCTGCCCCTTGCGGGCAATCTGATCACCCCCCCACACCAATAGATCGCCCGCAGATCCGACATCAGATCACCTCCCAAATCCATTGTTTACATCTATTCTCTCCTCTAAACACCCACTAATTACCCATCAATCACCCATCAATCACCCCCTATCACCACCTGTCACTGTTACCCATCAGATTAGACCCTAATCTACCCCTTGCGGGCACCCAATCACCCGCCCACACGCTCAGATTGCCCTCAGACCCCCCCTTATCAATTCGCCAGTGCAATATTTACATCTGTTATTCCCTGTAATAACCCACTGATCACCTGTCAATCACCTATCAATCACCCCCTGTCACTGCCACCCATCAATCACCCCCTGTCACTGCCACCCATCAATCACCCCCTGTCACTGCCACCCATCAATCAGCCCCTAACCTGCCCCTTGCGGGCAATCTGATCACCCACCCACACCAATAGATCGCCCGCAGATCCGACATCAGTACACCTCCCAAGTGCAGTGTATACATCTCTTCTCTCCTCTAAACACCCACTAATTACCCATCAATCACCCCCTATCACCACCTGTCACTGTTACCCATCAGATTAGACCCTAATCTGCCCCTTGCGGGCACCCAATCACCCGCCCACACGCTCAGATTGCCCTCAGACCCCCCCTTATCAATTCGCCAGTGCAATATTTACATCTGTTATTCCCTGTAATAACCCACTGATCACCTGTCAATCACCTATCAATCACCCCCTGTCACTGCCACCCATCAATCACCCCCTGTCACTGCCACCCATCAATCACCCCCTGTCACTGCCACCCATCAATCAGCCCCTAACCTGCCCCTTGCGGGCAATCTGATCACCCACCCACACCAATAGATCGCCCGCAGATCCGACATCAGATCACCTCCCAAGTGCAGTGTTTACATCTCTTCTCTCCTCTAAACACCCACTAATTACCCATCAATCACCCCCTATCACCACCTGTCACGGTTACCCATCAGATTAGACCCTAATCTGCCCCTTGCGGGCACCCAATCACCCGCCCACACCTCAGAACGTCCTCAGACCCCAGCCCTGATCACCTCGCTAGTGCATTGCTTGCATCTATTTCCCCCCTCTAATCACACCTTGAGAAACCCATCAATCACCTCCTGTCACCCCCTAGCACACCTACCCATCAGATCAGGCCCTAATTTGCCCTGTGTGGGCTCCTGATCACTCGGCCAAACCCTCAGATCCCCCTCAGACCCCCTTCCGATCACCTCCCCAGTGCATTGATTGCATCTATTTTCCCCTCTAACCGCCCCCTGAGACACCCATCAATCACCTCCTGTCACCCCCCTAGCACTCCTATCCATCAGATCAGGCCCAAAACATCCTGTCATCTAAGAGGCCACCCTGCTTATGAAAGGTTCCACAAAATTTGCCCCCTCATAGACCACCTGTCATCAAAATTTGCAGATGCTTATACCCCTGAACAGTCATTTTGAGAAATTTGGTTTCCAGACTACTCACAGTTTTGGGCCCGTAAAATGCCAGGGCAGTATAGGAACCCCACAAGTGACCCCATTTTAGAAAGAAGACACCCCAAGGTATTCTGTTAGGTGTATGATGAGTTCATAGAAGATTTTATTTTTTGTCAAAAGTTAGCGGAAATTGGATTTTTATTGTTTTTTTCACAAAGTGTCATTTTTCACTAACTTGTGACAAAAAATAAAATCTTCTATGAACTCACCATACCCCTAACGGAATACCTTGGGGTGTCTTCTTTCTAAAATGGGGTCACTTGTGGGGTTCCTATACTGCCCTGGCATTTTAGGGGCCCTAAACCGTGAGGAGTAGTCTAGAAAACAAATGCCTCAAAATGACCTGTGAATAGGACGTTGGGCCCCTTAGCGCACCTAGGCTGCAAAAAAGTGTCACACATGTGGTATCGCCATACTCAGGAGAAGTAGTATAATGTGTTTTGTGGTGTATTTTTACACATATCCATGCTGGGTGGGAGAATCTCTCTGTAAATGGACAATTGTGTGTAAAAAAAATCAAAAATGTGTCATTTACAGAGATATTTCTCCCACCCAGCATGGTTATATGTAAAAATACACCACAAAACACATTATACTACTTCTTCTGAGTACGGCGATACCACATGTGTGACACTTTTTTGCAGCCTAACTGTGCTAAGGGGCCCAAAGTCCAATGAGTACCTTTAGGATTTCACAGGTCATTTTGAGACATTTGGGTTCAAGACTACTCCTCACGGTTTAGGGCCCCTAAAATGCCAGGGCAGTATAGGAACCCCACAAGTGACCCCATTTTAGAAAGAAGACACCCAAGGTATTCTGTTAGGTGTATGATAAGTTCATAGAAGATTTTATTTTTTGTCACAAGTTAGCGGAAATTGATATGTATTGTTTTTTTTTTCACAAAGTGTCATTTTCCGCTAACTTGTGACAAAAAAAAAATCTTCTATGAACTCACCATACTCCTAACAGAATACCTTGGGGTGTCTTCTTTCTAAAATGGGGTCACTTGTGGGGTTCCTATACTGCCCTGGCATTTTAGGGGCCCTAAACCGTGAGCAGTAGTCTAGAATCCAAATGCCTCAAAATGACCTGTGAATAGGACGTTAGGCCCCTTAGCGCACCTAGGTTGCAAAAAAGTGTCACACATGTGGTATCGCGGTACTCAGAAGAAGTAGTATATTGTGTTTTGGGGTGTATTTTTACACATACCCATGCTGGGTGGGAGAAATCTCTCTGTAAATGGACAATTGTGTGTAAAAAAAAATCAAACAATTGTCATTTACAGAGATATTTCTCTCACCCAGCATGGGTATGTGTAAAAATACACCCCAAAACACATTATACTACTTCTCCTGAGTACGGCGGTACCACATGTGTGGCACTTTTTTGCACCCTAAGTGCGCTAAGAGGCCCAAAGTCCAATGAGTACCTTTAGGATTTCACAGGTCATTTTGCGACATTTGGTTTCAAGACTACTCCTCACGGTTTAGGGCCCCTAAAATGCCAGGGCAGTATAGGAACCCCACAAATGACCCCATTTTAGAAAGAAGACACCCCAAGGTATTCCGTTAGGAGTATGGTGAGTTCATAGAAGATTTTATTTTTTGTCACAAGTTAGCGGAAAATGACACTTTGTGAAAAAAAACAATTAAAATCAATTTCCGCTAACTTGTGACAAAAAAAAAAAATCTTCTATGAACTCACCATCCTCCTAACGGAATACCTTGGGGTGTCTTCTTTCTAAAATGGGGTAATTTGTGGGGTTCCTATACTGTCCTGGCATTTTAGGGGCCCTAAACCGTGAGGAGTAGTCTTGAAACGAAATTTCTCAAAATGACCTGTGAAATCCTAAAGGTACTCATTGAACTTTGGGCCCCTTAGCGCAGTTAGGGTGCAAAAAAGTGCCACACATGTGGTATCGCCGTACTCAGGAGAAGTAGTATAATGTGTTTTGGGGTGTATTTTTACACATACCCATGCTGAGTGGGAGAAATATCTCTATAAATAGACAATTGTGTGTAAAAAAAATTAAACAATTGTCATTTACGGAGATATTTCTCCCACCCAGCATGGGTATGTGTAAAAATACACCCCAAAACACATTATACTACTTCTCCTGAGTATGGCAATACCACATGTGTGGCACTTTTTTACAGCCTAACTGCGCTAAGGGGCCAAAAGTCCAATGAGCATCTTTAGGCTTTACAGGGGTGCTTACAATTAGGCACCCCCCAAAATGCCAGGACAGTGAACACACCCCACAAATGACCCCATTTTGGAAAGTAGACACTTCAAGGTATTCAGAGAGGAGCATAGTGAGTCTGTGGCAGATTTCATTTTTTTTTGTCGCAAGTTAGAAGAAATGGAAACTTTTTTTTTTTCTTTTTTTTGTCAGAAAGTGTCATTTTCCGCTAACTTGTGACAAAAAATAAAATCTTCTATGAACTCACCATGCCTCTCACTGAATACTTTGGGATGTCTTCTTTCCAAAATGGGGTCATTTGGGGGGTATTTGTACTATCCTGGAATTTTAGCCCCTCATGAAACCTGACAGGTGCGCAGAAAAGTCAGAGATGCTTGAAAATGGGAAAATTCACTTTTGGCACCATAGTTTGTAAACGCTATAACTTTTACCCAATCCAATAAATATACACTGAATGGTTTTTTTTTTATCAAAGACATGTAGCAGAATAACTTTCGCGCTCAAATGTATAGGAAATTTTACTTTATTTGAAAAATGTCAGCACAGCAAGTTAAAAAAGTCATTTTTTTGCCAAAATTCATGTCTTTTTTGATGAATATAATAAAAACTAAAACTCGCAGCAGCAAACAAATAGCAGCAAAAGAAAGCTGTATTAGTGACAAGAAAAGGAGGTAAAATTCATTTAGGTGGTAGGTTGTATGACCGAGCAATAAACCGTGAAAGCTGCAGTGGTCTGAATGGAGAAAAAGGCTCTGGTCCTTAAGGGGCGAAAAGACTGTGGTCCTGAAGTGGTTAATTTAACTTCATTCTAGATCCAAGGGTCACTTGCAATGCTGTTATTGAACTGAAAAGTTTTTATCCTCAATAAAATATTTAAAAAATGCAGGAAAAAAAGCTTCCAAAACAGACTTGAAAAAGGCTAAGAGCAAAAGTGGTCTCATTGTTATGTGAAACAGCCTGTTTCTAACATTTATAGTTTTTTTATACAATACAAATGATGGTTTATTTTATGTATACAAAGCCAAGAATAGTAAAGCTGCCCCTCTTTTCATTTGTATAAAAAAAAAAATGAAGACTAAAATGCCATACTTGGCTCTGAGAGTACAGTACCTTGTGATTGACTTGGTGAGTAGCCAAGGAGAACTGATATTCATTTCTTTTCAGCACTGAATTCCATTGTATTCTAGGCTGAGAAAGGTTTTCACAATATTTTAGCCACCAGCTGTTAAGTACCTTTTCTTAAACAAAACCCCGGCATGCCTTCCCAGCTTCGATTAACATCTAAGAACAAAATACATGTGATCTATAAATAGGGCCATGTGTCTCCATGAAAACATTTAGGGAACAATGTCTAAAACAGAGAGTAAAAAAATGCCAGGCCATATTAAAAGTGGATGAGGCATTAACTATTTATGGATGACATTTGTGGTCTGTTAATGAAGGGAATGTCTGACTTAACCGCATCGTTGCCAACCACCACCACAAAGACCACAGTACATTATAAACTGAAATAAATCTTTTCATACTGTAATAAAAAACAAAAAACTTTTTAATATTGCTCTCTATCTTGGCACATTTATCAAGGTCTAGTTTTCTTACCAGTATGTCAGCATGGTAGGATTTTGGAGTGGGTTCTTGGAACAGAAAACTCATCTTGATATTCTCTCCTAGACTACTCTACCATGACCATAACTCACAAATCCGCACCAAGTGTCACCTTCCCCCACTTGTGTCTAGCAGTAACTCTAACTCTTTACTGGTCACACCCTCCTACAACAATTCTAGCTGGATTTTGACACCTATCCTAAGCCCTTTCTCTAACTGATGCCTTATGCTAATCCCATCCTTTTAGTTTAACTTTTTTCTATTCTTATTTTTTAATGATTTTTGATATGTTTGTTTTTCCATTCAAGGGTTAGAGTGTTTGTTGTCCATATTAGGAGGTAGAGTCAATTTAGTATGTTGTGTCACTGGGTGATTTATTGAATTTTCAAACTATAAACTAGATAACTATTATGTTTTTGTAATGGATTATATTTTTTATATTTACTTATATATATTTTACTTATTTTATGAATGAATTATTCAGCCTCCTCGTTTTTATCTTCTGGGTGTGATATTTCTGTGTATTTTTTTTAAATCTTAAAAGCATGTATGCATCGTAGTGTAGACTTTATATTACGTAGATAAGGCTTCTGATATCCTGTAATCCAGATATGTTAACATCTCATCTTTAAATTATTATATATATATTATAAATATTTGGTCTTTGATTGGTTGCTCATTCAAGGCCTTGAATGGCATGAGGGAGAATGTAAACCCCTTCATTAGGCTACATTTTCCTTTTTGAGCATTACAACAATGTAATTACAGATGTGCATCTAATATTATATTGAAGACTACGCACATCCTCTTCTGATACCCTGCAGTATGTCAGTACTCTTGTTTTTGGCAGTGATAAGTGTGGCATAATGAAAGGACACGGTAAACTATGATTCTCACTAAAGTCATGCCCCTATTGTGACAGACTGCTTTTGCATTGGCTGTTGGCCACATAGAAAGAGAGGGTCACAGTTGTTGCCACCACTGATGTCACACTTGACACTGCCAAGAGTTTTCTCCAGGAGGGAGGAGCAAAGAGAGTGAGAGTCCTGTCTACATAACTGCTGACAGACTGCAGCTCAAACTTTGGACTTGGAAAAACTAAAAGTTTAAAGGACAACTGAGGTGACATGTGACATAATGAGTTAGACATGTGTATGTATAGTGCCAAGCCCACAAATAACTAGGCTGTGTTCCTTTTTTCTTTCTCTGCCTTAAAGAGTTAAAAATCAGGTATGTAAGTGACAGTTTCTGTCGGGGTCAGGACTGGGTCGGACTATAACATTACCCTCACTGATTAGTAATTACAGCCATAAAATACTTTCCTGTCAGTAAGTGGCTTCCTAGAGGAACCTGTGCGTCTCCCAGATAGTGCTAATGGTTGCAGAGTCAATGTCAATGGACCAATTCTTCATGAGTCCCTCATCTACTTTTGAGCTAACTCACTTGTCCTCTATCCAGAAACATGAAATTCTCTTTAACATACTTACCCCGGAGAAGCCAGTACTAGGGATCAGTAAGGGTGGTACAAATATTGCGGAGTTCCCCACAAGCAGGTGTCACCATTGGAAAGCATTTAGTGTCATTTGGAATTGCGTAAAATTGCACATGATTTTAAACAAGCATGGTCCTAGTCTAAGAGTGGGAGTTTCAGTATAGAGCAAGGTAGCAGAATGAAGACTGCCAGTCTCTTCCACACTGTCCTGTCCAAGCTTATGTAGGGTGTTTGCCACGGCTTTGAGTACAAACTTAATTAGCTGAAAAGTTTGACATATACCTTATTTCACTTGTGTATTGAGCAGTCTATAAGGAGACCAGCTACACTACAAGGATCACCATTGTCATACAGATAGTAGTCACAGTAGGC